>NW_025791116.1:0-70486 GCF_907164935.1 Osmia bicornis bicornis
ATCCTCCTCTCAGCCCGGCGCAGCAGTGGCTGGCTGCGCCGGGAATCCTACAGGGCGTTCGCCCGTATGGGAGCACCATAGAGGGCCATGCTCCGCACGATCCCCACGTAGAGACGGCGAACCTTCTCGTTGGGCCCCCCGATATTGGGCAGTAGACGGGCAGGCGCGTTGCTTGCCCTGTCTAGCCGGGGGGCCAGACGACCGAAGTGCTCCTCGAAACGCCAGTGGCTGTGCAGGTGGAGGCTCAAGTACCTGTGGCCCTTCTCCACATGGACGTCGACTCCATTCACATGGACCACCGACTGGGGCGGTGGCGCAACCCCACGCCGAGGCAAGTAAAACCACATCTCCTCGGTATTGTGGGGAGCTAGCTGAAGCCCCAGCCGCCGGATCCCCGCGGCAACGGCAGCGACGCCAATCTCAACGGCCCGCAAGAACGGGTCGTACCCCAGGTCCCAAAGTGTGGGACCTTTCGCAGAACCCTGGGGTACGCCGAAGTACACGTCCCTCTCGTGCATCTGGCCATCCCGGCCCCTGTACACTATCTTCCTGTCCCGGAGCTAGTCGCCGACGATCCTCCTCATGTAGGGGGCGCCTTGTGGCGTATCAGCGCCCCCCTTATCGTCCCGTGAGGCAGGGTGTTGAAGGCGTTGGCGATGTCTAGACTAACGCCTAACGCCACCCTGCCCCGGGACGTGGCCGAGTGGCGGGAGCGCATCGACTGGATTGCGTCGATAGTACTGCGCCCCCGACTGAAGCCATATTGCTACTCGGCCAAGTCGGGACCCTCCTGGGACAGGTGCTGGACGAGGCGGGATACCAGAATCCGCTCGAACAACTTCCCCACCTCGTCCAACAGCACGATGGGCCGGTAGGCCGAGGGACTGTCGGCGGGTCGCCCATCCCTCCGGATGAGGACTAGCCGCCCCGTCTTCCACTGTTCTGGGAAGACTCCTTGCTTAATGCAGGCGCTGAAGAGGCGTCTCAATCTCGGACCGAGGACGCGTAGAGCCTTCACCCAGGCACGGCCGGGGACGCCGTCGGGGCCCGGAGCAGTGTTTCGGGCCCCCATCCGTTTAATCGCCCCCTCCCCCCCAGCTCCTCCTCCGTGACCCCCAGTTCGTCGGACCAAACCACCTCCTCGTGGTCCGGCAGGGGCGGGTGTGTTCCCTCCATCGTGGGAACAAAGTGTCGATTACCGCCCCAAAGACCGGGGGTCGAGGCACTACGTGACCGGGGGCGCCCAGGGCCTAAGCTTGCCCATCACCATTTTGTATGGGCGCCCCCATGGGTCCTTCTGGAGAGAGCCTAGGAGCTCGTCCCATGCCCGGGATTTAGACTCCTTGATGGCCGTTTGCAGGGCAGTTTCCAAAACTCGGTAGTGCCCGTACAGATCCTCCTCCCTCGCTGGGTCGCGGAATGTCCTTCTTCTGCGGGCCCTTTGCCACTGGCGACGGGCTGCGAGACAGTCTCGTCTCAGATCACCAATTTCGCCCGTCCACCAGTAGGTCGCCCCTCTGTGGAGGTTCTTGGCCCGGGGCATGGCGGCGTCGCACACCGCCTTCATGGCTCCCCGGTACCATTCTACCTCCTCCCCAATGTCCGCGACCGGCCCGGCAGATGTTGGCAGCCATCAGCTCGTCCTCGTCCATCCTCTTCAGCTCCCACCGTACCGGCGGTGGTCCACAGGGGCGGCGGGCGGTGGTGGTAAGGTCGAGGCGGATGTATAGATGGTCACTAAGTGTGACCGCCTCTTCCACCACCCTCAATCTCTGCACTATACGCGCGGCCAAGGGAGTCGCGAAAAAAAAAATCGACTATAGGCTCCCCCTGAGCACGCACGCAGGTGCTAATGGACCCCGCATTGAGTAGGTGGAGTCCTAGCCCCTCCGCCCCATTTACGACCGCCCTGCCTCTCGCGTTTGTCCTCGGGAAGCCCCAAAGTCAGGCATGGGCATTAAAGTCCCCGAGGACTAGCACTGGCCGGGCGGAACAACGGGAGACAAAGTCCCTCACCCGGTTTTGGTACTGTTCATATTGCGCGAGAGGCCATCTGGCCGGGGCATAGAGCCCCACCACCGCTATTTCACCCCACAGCACGGGGACGAACCCCCGGCCCCGTTCCAGCGGGGCGGGGTGTGGGGGCACTGCGGTGCCAATAATCGCTACGGAGCCGTCCTCGTCCCCGAACCAATCTGGTCTGTCGAGGACTCGGTACGCCTCCGCGGCCACCGCCAACCCAGCCTTCCACTCGGCCAGGGTTTGGAACGACATGTGCTGAGCCCTGGCCGAGTGGTTCAAGTTGGCGTGAAGTAAGGGCCCTTGGGCCCCATACCTAGGCCTTACGAGCCGCCTCTGCGACATTCTTACTCGCCGACTTGGCATGGGGATTTTTGTTGCCCCCCTTCTTCGACTCCGCAGGCTTGGTCCTTGATGCCTGTTCCTTGGGGGCTATTCCTGCCCCTTCATCTGCACTCTTCTTCTTCCTCTGGGAGGAGAAGGGGGCACAACCTTTTGCCCCCAATCTATGCCCCGCGGGCCGCCTCAAGTCCGCACAGAGGGGGCACCGCGGGGTGGCGCTACACTTGCTGGCCACGTGGCCCTACTCTCCGCACGCATAGCAGCGGTCGGACCCATCAGCTTCGCAAGTGCAACGCTGCCTAACATGCCCTCTTTCCAGGCAGCGTTAGCACTGCAATGGCCGCGGTGGTAGCGCCTGTAATCTAGCCGAGGACCACCCGACCAGAACCCTCCCACAGGCGGACAACTTTTTGAATGCTGCTAGAGGGCATCTCGCCCACACAGTCCCCATCCTTTGGGGGGAGGTGCGAATCTCCCTCATTTTAATTTCTTCAGTGGAGCAACCCCCCGCAGCGGCCAATGCGGCCGCCACCTCCGCCGGGGTGACCGAGTCGTCGAGACCGGTCACCCTAACCTCGCCCATATTTATGGGGCGGGCAACCTTCAGCTCAGTGCCACTGAACACCTGGCGGAGTCGGTCAGCCAACTTGGCAGCTTTCTCCGTCCTGTCCTCCCCAGGTATCTCGAGGACCAAACCACCGGTCCGAGCTCGCCTGGGCATGAGCGCCGTGATGCCCAGCTCCTCCAACTTGACCCGCTCCCGGGCCATGAGCATGGCTTCGGCGTATAAGAACTTAGCCTCGGGAGCTAGGTTGATGGTGACCGCCGCAGTACGAGGAGGGCGGGGGGCCTTCTGCCTGGCAGGTTGGGCCCCTTGCCCCTTAGCCGCCGGTGCCGCCCCTCTCTTCTGCCCCTTCTGGGCAACCACCTTGGAGCTCTGGCAGGGAGGGGCCTTGGCCGCTGCCGCCTTCTTCTCTGCAGCTTTAGCGCGGCGGCCGATCACAGTCACCCAGATCCCATCCGCTGTCCTCCGACGTTCTTCGACAATCCGGGCCATTCTAGCCTCCACAAATGATGCCGGTTCGTCGGGTGCTGAGGAGGGCCCCGGCAACGGCTCCGTGTCAGGCACGGCCCTATTCCGCACCCGCCTCTCAGCTTCCTTCCTCGATGCAGTGGGGATGGTTGCAGCCGCAGCTCCCCCCTTAACATGCTCCGCCCTCTTAGGCAGGGGCTGGACAGCTGCAATAGCGGCTTTGAACTCCGCCCTGAGGCCCGACAGGCCCTTTTCGAGGAGAGCCGCAAATCCCCTCATCAGGTCGGGCTCGAGGCCACCAAACTTCCCCTCCTCTTTTCCAGGTGCAGCAGCTGCGATCGGGACTTGCACCACGGCACATTCAGGCGGGCAAGACGGTAAGTCGAAAGCTTCGACTCCGTCCTTCCTCCTTTTCCTGCCCGCCTCTTCGCCAGACAACGGCGAGCCAGGCCTTGCCGACCTTTTGGAAGGACCGGGGCCTCCAGGCGCCGGCACCTCTGTGGCAGCGACCCTCCACGTAATGTCTGCCAGGCTATTTTGCAGGATGTTGATTTAGGCCTCCTGGGCAACCACTTGTTCGTCCCGCAGCTTCAGCTGTTCGCGAAGCTCCTTCACCTCTTTATCGGCGCTGGCAGGGGCAGCCCTGATTCCCGCTATCGTGTGGATGGCCTTAAGGTAGCGGGAGGCCATCCTCAGATTGCGAACAAATGTCCCTTTCAGCCCCTTGGAGACGCCCGCGACCTTGTCCATGTCGCAACAGAACTCCAAGGACTGCGCAATAAGGTCGCGCGTGGGGACTTGACTTCCTCCGCCAGGTCCTCAGGGTCCGGGAGGGACCTGCTACCCCGACAAGGTTCTATAGGGTTCTCGTTAGGATCGAGCACTCTCCTCTCCTCCAGCAGGTCAAGTTCCCGGCGCTGGACATCCAGGACTCTCTGCTTAGCCGCCGCGAGCCACACGTACTGGCCCGTGGTCGGCGGGCGACCCCTCTTGCTCGTGCGCCGTGCCTCCAGAGCTACTGCCGAGGAGAGTGACTCGTCCGATTCCAAGTCCAACTCACTCTCTCTGGATGCGGGGGCATCAGTGGCCGCCGGGGAAGCTCCGGCCCATTCTCGTACCGGCCTCAGGGGAGGCCACTGCACATCCGCCCTAGTTAATCGGACGGATAGGCGGCGCGCATCCGTTACCCTGCTAGTGCTGGGCTGCGCCATATCCTCCGCGCCCGTTTCCCGTCTCGCGTCCTGTTGAACAGCCGCAGTCGTCGTCGGTACGTCCCGGCCGTGGTTGTTGTTGTTGTTGGCGTTTTTAGTTTCAAGTCATCCATAGTGTTCCCACGAGTGGGTCGGTCTGTGGGTCCACCCGGGCGTAGCCGCCTTACCCGGGTAAGGCTAGTACATCCGGGGTGTCGCCAGATACCCCGGGGTTGGCCGCTAGAGACTGATGCACTCATCAGCCATCCCTGGCGCTGACTCCAGGGGCGCCCTCATCACCGCGTACCGCAGCTTGGGGCTTGAGGTTTTTTATAGCGGTTATCATCCTCGCGGGCCGGCCAAGGAAGGCAAGCCCCCCGTTCCAGCGAAACGTGACCACTGGGTTACGGTGTCATTGCTTGGGCACTCCGGGTTCGGTACCCGCACCCGACCGCCACGCAGCCTGGCCCCTGGAGAACTGAACGACGCTGCAGCCACCTTTCCGCCTCTCCGACCCAGGCCTTACCGGCAAGGGAAGCCCTGTCACGATCCGTAGATCCCACCGGCATCGCCCCGGGTCATCTGCGAGGCTACTTCGACAGCAGCAAACGCCCCCCTTTCAGTCGCCTTCTACGACAGGCAGGGGTTACCGTGTCTGTATTCTATCCCCCAGACACCGGGGAGGTTTTGATGGGTTTCCCTTCCCTTGGTGTTTGGTCCGCGGTAGCTATTTTATTTCACTCCTACCCTCCATGCACTCCGAAAAGTGCATGGCGAGCATTCCCCTATCCGCCACCTGGGGACGTGCCACGTCGGGGTATCACCTCCCCGCCCAGCCAGTACACTTGGCAAGGTCCGTGGGTCCCCCTGACACCTTTTTTTTTTTTTTTTAGTTCAGTTGGAAGAGCAAATGCGTTTGCGCGCGCGCGCGTTGGTTCCCCATTTCGTCTATTCGGCTAGAGGGGACCCGGGCAGTGTGGGACTCATGTCCGCCCTGCACGGGCAGCCTGGCGCCCGTGAGGTGCGGGCAAACCCAAAGAGGCAACGGCAGAAGGGGGCAACCTGGCAACCCAACCCTTAGGGATTGAGTTTTGCCCAAGTGTAGGCCACAGCCCTGAAGGGGCGACCTAGACGGGCAGCCCAGAGTGGGCACTCCCGAGGCTGGACATACTACCCACTAAAACCGCTTCCCTAACTTGGGCCGCCGGCACCTTTTCACTCGATAGAATTCATAAAGGAATACCAGCGAATAGCCACAACAACGCTTCGACACTTCAACGCATTTCGCGTTATTGCGGCCGCCCGCAAAAACGTCATGCGCTAGGCACATGGGGCATCTGCGGATCCACGACATTTTCAACCTGTACGGTAAGGCACAGGATTTTTCTTCGGCCACGACCAGGAACCGAAGTAAGCCCATTCCGGGTGGTCGCGCCATGTGTTCACCTGCCAGGACAGGAGCTTGCTCTTCGACACGGCCAGGAACCGGGACATCGTATCTCCGCAGTTGGCCGTGTCCATCTTCGTCCACCATGGTTGGTTGATAATGATAATGTGGCTTATCCTTGCAGTCATCACGCCCACCTGACCTTCCACGTGGACAGGCCATTTTTCTTCGGCCACGACCAGGAACCGGAGCTCCTGCTCAACGTGTGGTCGCGCCATGTGTTCACCTGTTTTCACAGGGCTTGCTCTTCAGCACAGCCAGGGCCCGGGGCGAGTCCTTTCCCCGGATGACTGTGCCACATCTTGGTAGGCTGCAATCCTCGATGACCTGTCCCATACATACTTTACACACACACACACACGCTTATGACAGGCATAGCGCTTCGAGTAGCGCTTCGAATGCCCCAAATATGCAACGATAAATAATGAGTAAATAATGAGTACAGAATAAATGAATAAATAAATGAATAAATGAATGAGTGAATGAATAAGTAAATAATGAATGATGTATAGGAATTAATAAGCACATGAAGCCCATGAATATAATAGAGGAGCCCATACATTCAATAACAGCTGTCATAATGAGCATACTGAACATACTAAACATACAAAAACCGGTTAAATCAAATCACAAATACAACGGGAAATAAATATATATATGCATCTAATGCATCTAATGCAATAGAGCAGTTAATGAATAGTTAACAGTAAAAGAAACAGTAAGCAATATGAGAACGTGAGAATCTGTGAAGTGAACATAAGTAGTATTGCACGCAAGCAGGCAAGCGAGCATATGTGAACTGGACATAAGCAAATGACCAACGAAACCCCCAAAACCTAAAACGTCAAACATACATACATACAGCCGAGCAGCCAAATAGCAGAAGAGGAATATTTAACATTCAACAATAGCGCACAATATAATCACATAAAATTAAACTCAAGATAAACCATAAATTTGAGATGAAATAAACCAAGGATGTGAACCGTAAAGTAAAATAAAGTCGCCAGACAGATAGCAAATAGCAAGCCAGCCATGAGAGAAGAGAAGCAAACATAACAAAACATAGAATGCTACTAATTATTATCAGAGGTAAAGGTAAATAAGGTACAGTATAAAATATATAATATAGGGTATAACCAGAAAGTAAGCTGGGAAGAAAATAAATAGGTGAGCGTAATGTAATACTAATAATTGAAACCATTCATTAAAACTATTAAGTTACTTAAATTCACTTGCAGGAACATTTACGCGAGCACAACCTCAACGTGCTTGGCAAGCGAACATGATGGAGTACAATCAATGATCAAATGAAGGCAATAAAAAACAATTAGAAATTATTGCGAGCAAATCATCAATAAAAATAAGTAGCAACATATACCTCATAATGAGAAGAATAGGAGGAGACAGAACTGTTAACATCAAAAATTAACCATAGTATTAAATGTAAAATGTAACGTAATCCTAGTCTATTTGCAGGAAGCCCTAACGCCAGCGAATGGAAGTGGAGGTAGAGTGTAATTAACGGATAACAGGAGAAGAGAATACCCATCTGATATAATATATGGAGCACATGAGACCTAAATCGGCATAAACCATAAGGCAGATCAAACAATTCTAATAGTTATAAATTGAGTAGATTAGATTGTTACTGGATTATAATACCGCTCCGATAAGTATGGTATTAACATTAATACTGATACAGGTAAGTCGATGCAATACAGCGCGTGGTGAAAACTAATCAATAATAAACAATCAATAATAAACCCCACATACAACCATATTACTACTAAATCATAATACAATGGTACAAGAAAACTAAACTACACAACAATAGATCAAGATTGCTATGAACATATGTGTATATATAATATGTAACGAAAACACTCCAAATATAATCAATTTAATAAGTATACCGATGTAGATAATTAATTAAACTCCTCATACCATAGTCAGTTTAAATGATGCAGTTCCATTAAATCCCCTTTAATACGAATTAATAGAAAAGGCATATAGGTGCTAAACCAAGCCAGATACTCCTATAAGAAAGTCATATGAGATCCACGGTCAAGAAATTCATAGAATTTAAGGAACCATAACGCATATATGTATGTATAGAAAACCATAAAGACATTGTATCATGCAGGACGGACTACCGCAGCGTATGCCTCCCTGAGCACCAGCCGTATTAACCAATACTGAACTAACACTTTCCAAATCAAAATCAAAATGAGAATCAGAATTCTAATTAAGAAAGGGTAATTAATGTACAAAAGATTGCATAAAGTACCGTACGTATTCAAAATACACAGATTCACAACTGTCACAGCTGCACTAGAATTGAATAAAACATAGTATGCTAAACATTATCCTGAGGGGGGGTACGAAGTTATACAAAAGAGCAGTGAATAATACTATAGGAACATGGAACGGAAAACGTAACACTCAATTGAAGAAGAAGTCACTGAAACATGGCAAGTGACCAAGAATAAAAATAAGAAAAGAATAAGGATAGTGAATAGTGAACGGCGAACAATAAACCAATAAATCAATAAACCAATGTCGTTACACGTCATTCATATCTAAATTGCTAAAGGATATATGATACATCTTATAGTCTACAATTAATCGACAATGCCTGGGAGCCCAAACAACCCTGGAAAGCTTAGAAACAATGCATGATACTACAAGAGGAACTAAGGAGCTAAGAACTAAGAAACAAGAAACCAGAATCAGAATCAAACCCACCCTTGAAATATGCAAATGGATTATAAACGCAATATACGCATATGATATAAACTCATTAATCCATCCAATCCAGATAGACTCTTCTAAATTCCATAATACAAGACCCATTACACTAAGTCAAATAAATATAACCGCAAATATAATCGCATATATAATCATCACAGATATAACCACAGCTATAATCACAGCAGGTAAAATAAAGCAGACACATATTAATAATCTGTATCAAGTAATTTAATTCAATGCAATTCGATATGCCATATGCCATTGTTAATTACTCTGTACATTTACTTACTCAATTATAATAATATAATGGAATAGAAAGTTAGGAAGTTATATAATAATAATGCAATACAATACAATTTAATACAGCATACTGGTTAAGTATAGCCTAACATAGCTAACTAATATAGCTGAATAACTGGACACAATCCAAGGTCTAAAATAATAATACTATAATATAACATATAATATATTCAATGCCTAAAATGGTCACAAGTTGAACGCAGGCTGAACGCAATTGAACGTAGATTGAACGTAGCTTGGATGTAATAACATTAATAACATAAATAAAATAATACAATATGATCATGGTATAATACAATACAATAACAATACTGTAATACAATATTATTACATAATACAATATAACATAATATAATATAACATAATACAGCATATAATATATAATATATAATAGTAAGTAATATAAATGCACCGAATGCATAAAATGCACAAAACGGCGCTAATGATACCACATTAACAAATATACTGCAATTACACTACAATACAATACCTCCGAGAGTAGCACATTACTACGAGCACTGTCACAGCAATCACATCCGCACGAATAAATACAAAATTTAAATTAGAAAATTCAAAATTCAATAATTTCAATAAATTCAAATCAATTAATTAATTAATTCAGTTCAATTGACACTTATCACTTAACACTTCGTATCACATCACATCATAGATGACCGATGTCCATGTCAACGTCAACTAAGATAGGAAACCGGGCGAAGTAAAATAAAGAGCGCGACCAAAAACCATAAAGGACATAGATACCTAGTGTTCGAATTCCCTAGTCCATACCATAATGATTATCGACCATCAAATTAACCACCAAATCATCAAATTAATCAACTAATTATACAGAAAATATAAACGTTCGAAAGCGAAAAGCGGAAATTAAAGCGAAAATACTTCAACAACTTTCAATAAATCACAGCGATGAAAACCAGAAGTAAGGTACCTACGAAAGATAACGATAGCAAAACGCATCGTAATAAGTAAAGCATGCAATATTGCCGGAAGATAAGCCGTAAAGCTATCCCTAGTCGGTAACCAACCGCAGCACCAGAGATATTACCAACCGCAAATATTCCATCCACCACATAATACTCGGGCACTCGCTCCGTAACGGTTCCGTAACGGTTATCCGCAGACCAATTATCTGCCGCGTAGCAATTACCTACCGCCCGCCAGTTACCCGGTACACACAGTTATCGACTGCAAAACCATCCATCGTGCAGCCGCGCAATCCTAGGAATCCATACTTACCATCAAACTTATCATCAAAGATAAGTCTGATATGCAGTACTTTCACGAAGGTATAAAGCACACGAACATCAAATCAAGCTTCTAGACAGATCAAGATGGAGGATAAATCAGTTAGTAAAATCAATACTACGGTTATTTATTATATATAAATATGAATCATACGTTTGTAATAGGGTGGAATGAAATAATTATAAATTACATATAAATTATAAATTACAAACAATAAGGAAAAATAAAATGAAATCAAATGGATCGACCCGAATAAGATCCACAGATTGCGCAGATTGCAGGACACACTGTATTACTACATATCGCGCCGCAGAAAACAGATTATACAAAACAACAGAACAACAGAACAACAGAATCAACGGAATCAGGAAGCGCCACGGAACGAAGGGCCGAATACATAAATAGAATAAAACATTTAACTTAGACAAAATCAACCAGTAAAGTCAAACAACGTCAACAACGCATGCGATCAGGAAAGTCCCGTGAGCCCAATAAAAACAACTCTCGGTCGAATAATATTAGTTAGTAAAATAAAATAATAAATCAATGAAACTAGAATAAATCATGGTAACAGGCAACCAGCAGAAATGAAATATGAAGCAGAAATGAATCAATAAATCAAGAAAAATCGAATCAGATCAATGTATAGCTTTAATCAATCAACATCAAAATGGAGGAATGAATGAATAATAAATGAATGAATGTACGTAAACTGAATGCAGGTAAAACAGTTAAGGATATTAACAAATTGGGAACTACAGAAAGTGTGTAACGCGCAACATACGTAACCAACATAACCGACATACATAGGCGACATAATGTAATGTAATGTAATGAAATGTAATATAATGTAAAATAATAAATACATGAGTTATATTCCAACTAAATATAACCGTAGGCCTTATTGGCTCAATCCCTCCTACTTTATAAATTATAGATTATACGGTTATAAGTCATAGTGTTCGAAAATGCGTTGATTTCAACCGTCGCCACACGAATCGCGGCAGCACTCTTCAGCGCGACCGGCAGCCACTATAGATGCCGGTCAGGCTGACCAATCACCGAGCTTGACGTCACCGGGAAGAAGCCAACGGCTCTTGCTACGACGAAGCCGGTGGTTCGGCCATTACGGTTTTGTATCGTTACTGTAAACACGTGCAGTACTGATTCCAAAAATTTCTAGTGCAATTAACGAATTTCGATTCTAAAGAACTCAGCATCGCAACGCGAATTTTTGTGCCGACGGCCAACGCGAACTCGCGGTTAATCTAGTTCGTGCAAATCCACGAAATTAGTAGAATTTCGTGGTGACCACGTGTTGAACCAACACGTGGTTCTAATACAGCGCAATCTCAATCGCAAATTCTCCGCGACGCGGGTGAATCTTCACGATCTACGATCATTATAAATTCGTGCAACGCACAATTTATTGTAAATACTGTAACGACCCCATAAGAAAAACGATACATTTTTATTTTATTTTTCTTTATTATATTTCATACAAAGTGTCTAATTTAATTTTTATTGTTAATATTTAATGTATAAAATTTTTGTATTAAATATTTTCATTTTTCGTCGATAACCGAGTCTGTTAAATTCATCGATAAAAGTTTAGTTGATAAGTCAGGCAGTAAAACAGTTTACCGATAAATTATCGACGTCTGACCGCGCACGCGCCAGCGCAACCACGATAAGCATACGGTGGGGTGAGATTCTAGAGTGGGGATGCTGGACCACCACGTGATAGGGAAAACCCAGCTACCCCAAGAACTCTATGCAAAAAAAAAAGTGCCGACTCAGCAAGATCTGAGTATAAATAGAGGCGTTCCGCACAGTTTCAACGCAGATCTTCTCAGGCCTCGGTCTGAAGCAGACAATACTCTGAACAGTAGAGAAAAGCTTGCGCTGAACTGTTTAGGCAGCGATAGAGCGCAAGTTACAGTTATTTCCTCCTCTTCCACTGGTGGCGTGCAGTACTACAGATCAGTGGACCTCCTATCCACGGTACGCAACGTGTTACACAGGTGTTACGCTAAGCCAACATTTAAGTGTAAAGAGCTAGCGAGGAGCGGAGCTCCTTGAACGGCCTGCGATTAACACAGCTCTGGTATAACCAGAAACCGATTGCGACCCATAGGAAAGGTTAACTTGATTCTAGTAGTCTAGCACAAACCTCTGGAATTTAGTTTGTATAGTCATTATTGAAAATTAAACAGAGTATTGACTGTACATGAAGACTAAGCCACATTGGCTTTAGCGCTATCGATTATAATTAATTATTACAATTAATTACTTATTATTAATTTCTACTTACATATATTAATTACTAATTACATATTTCTTATTGTATTCCCAATTTAGGACGAACAACTTATAATTTCTTATTGTATTCCTATTTCTAGCCGCACTTATTGTGATACTAGCGATTTTGTTTTATAATTTAATATTCACTTACCTTTTATTTTCGAATAAACAATTTCCATTAGTTTCTAGCGCATTAGTGTTTGGATTTCACTCCTTAACCGCAAACCACACGAACCTATAATCCCTAACACACAGAATACGAGTCGCCTTCTAAGGGAACCGCTCTCCCTACAAGTCGGTGCAGTAACGTACTCACTCTGGGTCGTTACACGTAGAGAGAGTTAATTTTTGGTGACAGCGGTGGGATTGTTCGAGTGGTAAGGAGAAATCGTATCTGTGCGGACATTAATGGTCAGCCTAGAAATAGATAAAGACAAATAAATGTTAAGATAGAGGAATAATAAAAAAGAAAATAAAAAAAATATATATATACATATACTATATTAATAAGCAAAAATCAAGATGCCTAACGGAACAACCGATCAACCAGCCAGCGCATCAGCCAGCGCATCAGCCAGCGTTTCAGCTAACGGATCGACTGAAGGAAGCCGACCGATCAGTATTCGCGATGCAGCAGACATCGTACCAGCATTCAACGGCCGCAACATACCAGTCTACCAGTTTGCAAAGAGCTGTTTCAAAGCGAAGAATATAATCTCTCCTAATGCTGAGTACGGATTGGTACAGCTGATAAAGAACAAGTTCTACGGGCAAGCAGCAAGAGTGGTACTAAACGGAGACTACGACACCATTGAGGAACTGATTGCCGTAGTAAAATCACGGTTCGCACCGCTCTTCACTTCAATGCAGCTATGCGGCGACATGGCAAGGATCGCACAGGGACCAACTGAGGCAGTCGTGGACTACGGCAGCCGCGTCTCAGGACTTCTGTTACAAATTAAAAGCTGCAACGAAATAGAGTTCCCAGATAACATCGAAGGATACAACCGATCCTCAGAAAACAATACAATCAAAGCTTTCCTCACCGGTTTAAAACAGGAAGTATATGGCCGGATGAAAAATCAAAATTTTAACAGTCTCGATGAAGCAATTAGTGCAGCAATTGTAGCCGAGGCAGAGAATATAGAAAGCCGGACAAAGGCTAAGCTATCGCAAGGATTCGCTATGACCAATCAATGCGAAAACTGCCTTGGATACGGGCATAATGCTAGTGTATGCTGCAGTCAGCAATTCCAAGGACAATCAATGTCAAGGGCCCGCTGGACGGCAAAACACTGCCAGAGGTCCGGGCACACCGTGGAGACCTGTTGGTTTAAGGACCAACCAACAAGACCTCAGAACTTTGCGCAGCCAACCCAGGCCTATAGCAACCAGCCTACGCAAAGGCAAGGTCGAAATTGGACACAAACCAGACCTCCAATTTGCGAATTCTGCCAAAACATCGGCCATACAATTCAGGAGTGTCGGAAAAAAGCATATCAAGAACGTAACAGAAACCAAAGACTCCAACAAACTCCTCAAGTGCAACAGGTACGTAAGAAGGCAAACTTGTACCTAAATTTAGGAGAAATAAATAAGTCTCCCAGTGTCGAGCTAGTAAGCGAAAGTTTCAAAAATCAGCAAGCCTTATTCATGGTCGACACGGGATCAGATATTAATATAATTAAAAAGCAAGCAATTTCAAAAGAAATAGTTATAAATACAGATATAATATTCCAACTAAACGGGATAACTAAAAGCTCTATTTACACAACAGGATAAGTCAAAATAAAAATACTGGAGACAGAATCCATATTCCACATCATCGAGGAACTACCGATTGAACAAGATGGAATTTTAGGCACAGAATATTTCAAAACCAGTGGAGCCAGCATCAATTATGCTAAATCAATATTAATCGTGAACAACAACATAATACCATTTGAGCAATCAGCAATAATAATACCATCTAGGACAAAAACCATGATACCTATAAGAGTATCCAATACTGAAATCAAAACTGGTTTTGTCCCAAAATTACAGCTTCACCCGCAACTATATCTAGGAAACGCTGTAGTTACAAATCGTGATGGTATAGCATTTCTATACGCAATCAACGTTGGAGCGGAGAACATTGAAATCGAAATGCCAGCAGTTGAATTGCAACAATACGAAGAGGCACCACAGGATGAAGATACAGCTCACCAAAAACCTCAACGAGCCCAGCAAATTCTGGAAAAATTACAAACAGATCATCTAAATCAAGAAGAGTTCGCCAACGTAGAAGATATAATACAAGAGCACGCTGACAGATTTTATATAGACGGAGATAAACTTCCAGCAACAAATAAAATCTACCACAGGATCATCACGACGGATGAGATGCCTGTAAATGTTAAACAATACAGGTATCCTCATGCGTTGAAGGATGAGATCAATCACCAAGTTAATGATCTCCTGGAAAAAGGAATCATCAAGCATTCCTCGTCACCATTTAACTCCCCTTTATGGATAGTACCAAAGAAGCAAGATTCACAGGGAAACAAATGCTGGAGATTAGTGATTGACTTCCGAAAACTAAATGAAAAAACAATCAGCGATGCCTATCCACTACCAAACATCACGGATATCCTGGATCAAGTGGGAAGCGCAAAGTACTTATCCGTGTTTGATTTAAAATCTAGTTTTCATCAAACACCAATGCATCCAGAAGACAAGCATAAGACAGCATTCTCAACACCATTCGGGCATTTCGAGTTTAACAGAATGCCTTTTGGACTAAAAAATGCTGCAGCTACGTTCCAGCGCCTGATGAACAACGTCGTAGACGGATTACAAGGACTGGAATTATTCGTGTTCATCGATGACATCGTAATTTATGCAAGCTCATTAAGAGAGCACGAAATAAAGGTCAACAGAATGATGGCAAAGCTTAGAGAAGCAAACTTATGCTTGCAACCCGACAAATGCCAATTTCTATAGAAAGAAGTGGCATACCTGGGTCATATAATTACAGAAGACGGTGTAAAACCTGACCCAGCAAAGGTCGAAGCAGTCCAAAGATTCCCCATTCCGAAGACTGTCAAAAATATCAGGCAGTTCCTGGGATTGTGTGGATACTACAGACGTTTTATTAAAAACTTCTCTAAGATAGCTAAACCATTATCCGATTTGACAAAAAAGGAGCAAAAATTTGAGTGGTCCAGCCAGCAACAGCAAGCTTTCGAATTCCTAAGAAACGTGCTATGCGAAGAACCGATCCTACAATATCCTGACTTCGAGAGACCATTCAATATAACCACTGATGCATCTGGAACAGCAGTAGGAGCGGTCCTAAGTCAAGGAGAGATAGGAAAAGATCAGCCGGTAGCATACGCGTCAAGAGTAATGAATAAGCCGGAAACACAATATTCCGCAACAGAAAGGGAATTACTTGCTGTGATATTTGCAGTAAACCATTTCAGATCATATATTTTCGGCAGAAAATTCTATCTACTCACAGATCACAAACCTTTGATCTGGCTAAACAGTCTCTCAGATCCTACATCGAGACTTATGAGATGGAAACTAAGATTGAGCGAATACGATTACGAAATTAAATACAAACCAGGTAGACAAAATATAAACGCTGATGCTCTCTCAAGAAATCCTGTCGAGGATATAAACGCTCTACAAATACGTGCTAAAAGGCTGCACTCATCTACGTCTGGGTCAAAGAAAAAGCGTAAGAAAAGGAAAGAGTGGCACCAATACCCCACTCGCCCCAGACAGACAACGATCACCTCAGAATCAAAAGAACACAAGAAGAAAAAAGAGTGGCATCAATATCCCACTCGTCCTAGGTAAACAACAACATCAGAATCTAGGGAGTTTAAAAAGAAAAAAGAAGCACACCAATATCCAACCAGACCCAGACCAACAACTACAACTGAGTCTGAAGAACATAAAAAAAAGAAAGAATGGCATCAGTATCCGAGAAGACCAAGACCAACAACCTCATCAAGTTCACGAGATATTAAGAAGAGGAAAATAAGCCACAAACATTTAACACGACCACGAGATGACTCCACAGATGTCGAAATAAGAAAAAGACACCGAATAGATAAAGTACGAGAGAGAAGCCCATCTCAAGAAGGAAAAATAGCAAGAAAAAGAGTAAAAGAAGATTACACAAGCTCTGATGAATCCCACTATTATGAAACAGATGCATCTGAAGAGCCACCAAAACCAAGAAAACGAACAAAAATTTATTCCTCCAAAGAAATCAGAAAGAAAGGAAGACCCAACGAAGAACAAATCACAGTTGAAGTACATCAACCACCAGAAGAAAAGAAATACATTATCCCACAGAAACGACCTATAGCTCAAGAATCTGTAATAATTGGAGACGAAATCGAGGATTACAATGAAGAAACGATATTACCTAAACACATCTTCAGAAAACCACCTAGAATCGATTCTTCCTCAGGAACTAGAGAAAAATCTCCTATAATAAAAAGAAAAATAGAAAAAGAAACTTCTAGTGACACATTATCAGCACCTATCACACCTATACAAATTAAAAAAGAAAAGACTAAACAACCATCTACAATTAAACAAATTAAACCCAAAATAGTTAGTAATAAACCAGTCATATTCAAAATAGATGAAACCGAAGACCAGCTATGGATGAAAAAAGGCACAGTAATAATATTTTTCAATAAAGGACAACCAGATGATACACAGTCAAGACAGTTCATAGAAAATGAAAAGATTAAAATTTCTAAACCACAAGACAGTATCACAGAATATAAAATTAAAAATAAATTAATTTTTGGAATATTAATAGATCATAAAGAAAATTTACCACACAAAATTAAAGCTCTTCATCACGTGTTAATTCAAAAAGGAATCCAGGAATGCAGCATGCCAGATAAGCAAGGGTTAAAAGCAATTCTTCAAATAATCTTTGCAGACTCAAACATCAATATCATCATCTGCAAAGGAACAATCCAAACTCCACCTAAAGACGAAAGAAGAAACATAATTAAAGAAAATCATGAAAGCACAGTAGCTGGACATAAAGGAATAAGAAAAACTTACCTCAGGATCAGGAACAAGTACTATTGGAAAAACATGAAAAAAGAAATTACCGATTATATTAGGTCATGCATTAGCTGCCAAAGAACTAAGCTTGTAAGGATGAAAAATAAGGAGCCTATGGTTATCACAGACACTCCTTCAGACGCATTCGATAAGGTGTCCCTAGACATTCTTGGACCCTTACCTATGACGCAAAAAGGATACAGTTACATCCTCACCATACAGGACAACTTGACCAAGTACTCCGTCGCAGTTCCACTTGTGTCAGCTACATCAGAGGACGTCGCAAGAGCATTCACCAACTCATTCATATGCCAGTTAGGCAGTCCTAAAGCTATCCTCACTGACCAGGGAACATGTTTCACATCCTCGCTTATCAAAAAGCTAGCTAAAATCTTCCACATCCAAACGTACCGTACATCATCCTTCCATCCTCAGTCAAACGGGTCCCTGGAAAGAAGCCATCACGTTCTGATTGAGTATTTAAAACACTACATCTCTAAACAAGAACACTGGGACGAATGGCTACATCAAGCAATGTTTTCTTACAACACAAGTGTTCATGTGGGAACAAAATTCACACTTCATGAACTGATATATGGAAAAAAAGCGAGATTACCATCAAAATTTACACCAACTGACACATTAAACACATATCCTGACTATGTAGATAAACTATTACAAAATTTATATAAAGTTAGACAAGCAGCAAAAGCAAATCTCGAACAATCAAAGTATAGACAAAAATACTACTACGATAGAAAGATACGTCCGATCAATTACAAAACAGGAGAAGAAGTAATGTTATTAAACCCACCAAGAAAAAGCAAATTACAAAAAGAATACACAGGACCATACAAAGTATTAAGAAACATAGAAAAGAATAACATAGAATTACAAATAGGTCCCAAAAAGACTAGGATAGTTCACAAAGATAGACTAAGAGGGCCTACCGACCAGTCTACAGCATAGATTAAAAATGAAAATCGATATACCAATCTATGTAAATGTCGTAACATGCGCATGCGTACAAGCAAAAATTCAAAGCTACCGCCATATTGCTAAAAAGCGTAAAGAGCAAGGTACGCAGAAAGGACGCTACGTGATAAAATTACGAAAAGAAGGATAGAAAGAAAGAGGAAGAAAGGAAAATTAAATAAAAAGAGTAAGCATAGACAATGAGATTTATAATTTTTAATATTAAAGCAATAGTTCTCATTTACAGAACAATGGTTCAACAAACTGGAAATGTAATAGACGCCTTGTGCGTAAAGGATCAGACGATAGCATTTGAATACGTTGTAGACCTAAAAATAGGACGAATATGTGCTACCTGCGCACTTGACGTTACCCCTACGAGCAAGAAAAATTGGGTTCATGTAGGAACCCATCATTTTATTTCGAGGGACGAGGGATTTCAACAAATTACCTGCATTAGGTGCGGGTTCCAGTTTGCAGAATTGCAGCCAGCTATAGCTTGCTCAAATTGCCTGCAAGCAATGAGCAACATTGATCAAGAAACCCTGGAAGTATTTAGAGAAGGATATCTGATACCAGCTGGGGATCAGGAGACATTTTATTTAAACACTTTGACCAAACATCCTTAATTATACTCAATTTTTCTTTCCTCTTTTCCATATTTGTATTTATATATTTTTATATTTTACTCCTTATCCACTGTACTATTCTTTAATTTTTTTTTTCTTCTGCTCTGAATAAATCCTTTTATTAAATCCAACAAGCATACTTCATTCCAAAATCCTGCAAGCCATTCAATTCGTTCGATCTATTAATGCGCAGAATCGCAAGTCAGCCATATTGGTAAAAGAAAAGATAGAAAGAGATAGAAACAAAGAGAGAGTGAGAGAGATATATAGAAAGCGACGCTGTGCACGCGCTACTATATTCAATTCGTAGAGAGCGGAAATGGTGAGACGCGCTGGAAGAAGAGAGCGATTAAGAAAGCTAAGAAGAGCTTTAAAACAGTTTAGAGAGGTAGAATTATACTCCAAATAATTTATTTCAATTACTAATTATCTGTTTTATACAAAAATCTCAAAGATGACAGTGGAAGAGGAAATAATACCACCACCACCACCACCACCACCACCACGATGGAGGTTAATATTAATCGATATTCCGGAATTTGACTGGAAAAACTATAGAAATTCAAAAAAACATGACCCAAGAAGAGAACACGGGAAAATAATGCGTTATTTTGGAATACTATCAGCCTCTCCAAGAAACAGCGAGGAGAAATGCTGCTGCGCCCTGTGCAATATCAAAAGAAAAAATATTAGTCTCTTGAGGACAAGAGACAAGCGCGCGGGGGAAGTTGTAACGACCCCATAAGAAAAACAATACATTTTTATTTTATTTTTCTTTATTATATTTCATACAAAGTGTCTAATTTAATTTTTATTGTTAATATTTAATGTATAAAATTTTTGTAATAAATATTTCCATTTTTCGTCGATAACCGAGTCTGTTAAATTCATCGATAAAAGTTTAGTCAATAAGTCAGACGGTAAAACAGTTTACCGATAAATTATCGACGTCTGACCCCACACGCGCCAGCGCAACCACGATAAGCATACGGTGGGGTGAGATTCTAGAGTGGGGATGCTGGACCACCACGTGATGGGGAAAACCCAGCTACCCCAAGAACTCTATGCAAAAAAAAAGTGCTGACTCAGCAAGATCTGAGTATAAATAGAGGCGTTCCGCACAGTTTCAACGCAGATCTTCTCAGGCCTCGGTCTGAAGCAGACAATACTCTGAACAGTAGAGAAAAGCTTGCGCTGAACTGTTTAGGCAGCGATAGAGCGCAAGTTACAGTTATTTCCTCCTCTTCCACTGGTGGCGTGCAGTACTACAGATCAGTGGACCTCCTATCCACGGTACGCAACGTGTTACACAGGTGTTACGCTAAGCCAACATTTAAGTGTAAAGAGCTAGCGAGGAGCGGAGCTCCTTGAACGGCCTGCGATTAACACAGCTCTGGTATAACCAGAAACCGATTGCGACCCATAGGAAAGGTTAACTTGATTCTAGTAGTCTAGCACAAACCTCTGGAATTTAGTTTGTATAGTCATTATTGAAAATTAAACAGAGTATTGACTGTACATGAAGACTAAGCCACATTCGCTTTAGCGCTATCGATTATAATTTATTATTACAATTAATTACTTATTATTAATTTCTACTTACATATATTAATTACTAATTACATATTTCTTATTGTATTCCCAATTTAGGACGAACAACTTATAATTTCTTATTGTATTCCTATTTCTAGCCGCACTTATTGTGATACTAGCGATTTTGTTTTATAATTTAATATTCACTTACGTTTTATTTTTGAATAAACAATTTCCATTAGTTTCTAGCACACTAGTGTTTGGATTTCACTCCTTAACCGCAAACCACACGAACCTATAATCCCTAACACACAGAATACGAGTCGCCTTCTAAGGGAACCGCTCTCCCTACAAGTCGGTGCAGTAACGTACTCACTCTGGGTCGTTACAATACTGTACATAGTGTATTTGTGCCTGTAAATATACATTGTTTGTTTTGTGCAATCTCAAGTGCATTCATTTTCAATTGCCGTCTCACTGCCGATCCTACATTCCGAACCGGTTCTCAATCGCAAGCTCAAGACCTCCTTACAATCTCGAACACTTTTGAACACATAGATTGCAAATTGTAAATTGTAAGCGATTGCGTCCATACAAATGCAAAAGGAATAAAAATTTACACCGAAAGATGTATAAGGATAAATCAAAGCACGCCTCGCAAGCATCCAAGTTTCCGCCACGCGAGCAAATCCGGCCGTAAATAAACAGGGTTGTATGCACTCTCGTACAGGGACTTTCCAACAACCAGGCAACTGGGCAGCATGCATCCATATTGGGGCCTTGCAAGACAACACAATCGGCCAGCGTCTTCGCTCCAAACGACAATAAACAGCCGTTCAAAACGAACATCTTACCGATTAGGTTAGGCCCCTTTCTTTGAGGTAACTCTGCACTATTCTAAGCTGTATTCACTATTCCGAGCTGTAAATGCCACTTCCAGCGCAGCTGTGCAGAATAAGAACGAGAAGAAGAAGAAATATCTCGGAATATGTGCGTGACGCCGCTTTCCTTGAGGTAAATCCGTAAATATCTCGGAAACGCTGCCAGCTATGGCAAAATGTTGAGAGACCTTTTTTGTAGGAAATTTAATTTCCTACTATTTACGTTCTATGACATTTTTTGATCGGATGCGTAGTTTTCGAGATGAAGAGCAAGCCCTATTAAAACAGGTGAACACATGGCGCGATCACCCGTTGAGCAGGAGCACCGGTTCCTGGTCGTGGCCGCAGAGGAACCCCTGTCCTGGCAATTGTGCTAGGCAGGTGAAGAGGTGGCGCGGTCACGCCGGGAAGATGTCCCCCCGGTGCCGATCGTTGCTGAAGAAAAATGGCCTGTCCTCGTGGACGGTCAGGTGGGCGTGATGACATCTAGGATAAGCCACATCATCATTATCAACCGATCATGGTGGACGAAGATGGACACGGTCAGCCGTGGAGATACGATGTCCCGGTTCCTGGCCGTGTCGAAGAGCAAGCTCCTGCCCTGGCAGGTGGACACATGGCGCGACTACCCGGGATGGGCTTACTTCGGTTCCTGGTCGTGGCCGAAGAAAAATCCTGTGCCTTACCGTACAGGTTGAAAATGTCCTACCGCTGGATCGGAGGTGCAACGGCGTGGATCCGCTGATGCCCCATGTGCCTAGCGCATGGCGTTTTTGCGGGCGGCCGCAATAACGCGAAATGCGTTGAAGTGCCAAAGCGTCGTTGTGGCTATACGCTGGTCTTCCTTTATGAATTCTAACGAGTGAAAAGGTGCCGGCGGCCCACGTTAGGGGAGAGGTTTTAGTGGGTAGTATGTCCAGCCTCGGGAGTGCCCACTCTGGGCTGCCCGTCTAAGTCGCCCCTTCAGGGCTGTGGCCTGCTCTCGGGCTAAACTCAACCCTTAAGGGTTAGGTTGCCAGGTTGCCCCCATCTGGCGTTGCCTCTTTGGGTTTGACCTCACCTCACGGGCGCCAGGCTGCCCCTTCAGGGCGGACATGAGTCCCACACTGCCCGGGTCCCGTCTAGCCGAATAGACGAAAAGGGGAACCAACCCGCGCGTGCGCAAACGCATTTCCTCTTTCAACTGAACCAAAAAAAAAGGCTGGGCGGGGAGTGAAATAAAATAGCTTCCGCGGACCAAACACCAAGGGAAGGAAAACCCATCAAAACCTCCACTGTGACTGGGGGATAGAATACAGACACGGTAACCCCTGCCTGTCGTACAGGGCGACTGAAAGGGGGGTGTTTGCAGCTGTCGAAGTAGCCTCGCAGATGACCCGGGGCGATTGCGGTGGGATCTACGGATCCTGGCAGGGCCTCCCTTGCCGGTAAGGCCTGGGTCGGAGAGGCGAAAAGGTGGCTGCAGCGTCGTTCAGTTCTCCAGGGGCCAGGCTGCGTGGCGGTCGGGTGCGGGTATCGAACCCGAAGTGCCCAAGCAATTACACCGTAACACAGTGGTCACGTTTCGCTGGAACGGAGTGCTTGCCTTCATTGGCCGGCCCGCGAGGATGACAACCGCTATAAAAAATCTCTAGCACCAAGCTGCGGTACGCGGTGATGAGAGCGCCCCTGGAGTCAGCGCCAGGGGTGGCTGAGGGGTGCATCAGTCTCTAGCGGCCAACCCCGGGGTATCTGGCGACCCCCCGGGTGTACTAGCCTTACCCGGGTAAGGCGGCTCTGCCCGGGTGGATCCACAGACCGACCCACTCGTGGGAACACTATGGATGACTCGAAACTAAAAACGCCAACTACAACAACAACAAACACTGGACGGGACGTACCGACGACGACTGCGGCTGTTCAACAGGACGCGAGACGGGAAACGGGCGCGGAGGATATGGCGCAGCCCAGCACTAGCAGGGTAACGGATGCACGCCGCCTATCCGTCCGGTTAACTAGGGCGGATATGGAGTGGCCTCCCCTGAGGCCGGTACGAGGAGGGGCCGGAGTTTCCCCGGCGGCCTCTGATGCCCCCGCATCCAGAGAGAGTGAGGTGGGCTTGGACTCGGCCGAGTCACTCTCCTTGGCAGTATCTCTGGAGGCACGGCCCATGAGCAAGAGGTGTCGCCCTCCGACCACGGGCCAGTACGTGTGGCTCGCGGCGGCTAAGCAGAGAGTCCTGGATGTCCAACGCCGGGAACTTGACCTTCTGGGGGTGAGGAGGGTGCTCGATCCTAACGAGGACCCTATAGAACCGAGTCGGGGTAGCAGGTCCCTCCCGGACCCTGAGGACCTGGCAGAGGAAGTCAAGTCCCCAAGCGCGACGTTATTGCGCAGTCCTTGGAGTTCTGTCGCGACATCGACAAGGTCGCGGGCGTGTCCAAGGGGCTGAAAGGGACATTTGTTCGCAAGCTGAGGATGGCCTCCCCGTACCTTAAGGCCATCCACACGGAAGCGGGAATCAGGGCTGCCCATGCCAGGGCCGATAAAGACGTGAAGGAGCTTCGCGAACAGCTGAAGCTGCGGGAGGAACAAGTGGCTGCCCAGGAGGCCGAAATCAACATCCTGCAAAATAGCCTCGCAGACATTACGTACAGGGTCGCTGCCACAGAGGTGCCGGCGCCTGCAGGCCCCGGCCCACACAAAAGATCGGCGAGGCCCGGCTCGCCGTTGTCTGGCGAAGAGGCGTGCAGGAAAAGGAGGAAGGACGCAGTCGAAGCTTTCGACTTACCGTCTTGCCCGCCTGAATGTCCCGTGGTGCAAGTCCCAATCCCAGCCGCTGCACCTGGAAAAGAGGAGGGGAAGGTTGGTGGCCTCGAGCCCGCCCTGATGAGGGGATTTGCGGCTCTCCTCGAAAAGGGCCTGTCGGGGCTCCGGGCGGAGTTCAAAGCCGCTATTGCAGCCGTCCAGCCCCCGCCTAAGAGGGCGGAGCATGTTAAGGGGGGAGCTGCGACAGCGACCATCCCCACTGCATCGAGGAAGGAAGCTGAGAGGCGGGTGCCGAATAGGACCCTGCCTGCCACGGTGCCGTTGCCGGGCCCTCCTCAGCACCCGACCAACCGGCATCATTTGTGGAGGCTAGAATGGCCCGGATTGTCGAAGAATATTGGAGTACGGCGGATGGCACCTGGGTGACGGTGGTCGGCCGTCGCGCTAAAGCTGCAAAGAAGAAGGCGGCAGCGGTCACGGCCCCTCCCTCCCAGAGCTCCAAGGTGGTTGCACAGAGGGGGCAGAAGAGAGGGGCGGCACCGGCGGTTAAAGGGCAAGGGGCCCAACCTGCCAGGCAGAAGGCCCCCCGCCCTCCTCGTACTGCGGCGGTCGCCATCAACCTAGCTGCCGAGGCTAAGGTCTCATACGCCGAGGCCATGCTCATGGCCCGGGAGCGGGTCAAGTTGGAGGAACTGGGCATCACGGCGCTGATGCCCAGAAGAGCTCGGACCGGTAGCTTGGTCCTCGAGTTACATGGGGAGAACAGGACGGAGAAAGCTGCCAAGTTGGCTGACCGACTCCGCAAGGTGTTCAGTGGCACCGAGGTGAGGGTTGAGGGTTTCCCGCCCCATAAAAATGGGCGAGGTTAGGGTGACCGATCTCGACGACTCGGTCACCCCGGTGGAGGTGGCGGCCGCACTGGCCGCTGCAGGGGGTTGCTCCGCTGAAGAAATTAAAATGGGGGAGATTCGCACCTCCCCCCAATGGATGGGGGCTGTCTGGGCGAGATGCCCTCTAGCGGCACTCAAAAAGTGATCCGCCTCTGGCAGGGTCCTGGTCGGGTGGTCCTCGGCCAGAATACAGGCGCTACCACCGCGGCAATTGCGGTGCTATCGCTGCCTGGAAAGAGGGCATGTTAGTCAGCGATGCACTTGCGAAGCTGATAGGTCCGACCGCTGCTATGCGTGCGGAGAATCGGGCCACGTGGCCAGCAAGTGCAGCGCCACCCCGCGGTGCCCCCTCTGTGCGGACCTGGGGAGGCCCGCGGAGCATCGATTGGGGGCAAAAGGTGGTGCCCCCTCCTCCTCCCAGAGGAAGAAGAAGAGCGCCGTTGAAGGGGCAGGAACAGCCCCCAAGGTACAGGCATCAAGGACCAAGCCTCCGGAGTCGATGAAGGGGGACAAGAAAAATCCCCCTGCCAAGTCGGCGAGTAAAAATGCCGCGGAGGCGGCTTGTAAAGCATAGTTATGGGATCCAAGGGCCCTATGCTTCAGGCCAACTTGAACCACTCGACCAGGGCACAGGACATGTTGTTCCAAACCCTGGCCGAGTGAAAGGCTGGGTTGGCGGTGGCCTCGGAGCCGTACCGAGTCCTCGACAGACCAGATTGGTTCGATTATTGGCACCGCAGTACCCCCACACCCCGCCCCACTGGAACGGGGCCGGGGGTTCGTCGGCGTGCTGTGGGGTGAAATAGCGGTGGTGGGGCTCTATGCCCCGCCCAGACGGCCTCTCGCGCAATATGTACAGTACCTGGACCGGGTGAGGGACTTTGTCTCCCGTTGTTCCCCCCGGCCAGTGCTAGTCCTCGCGGACTTTAATGCCGATGCGTCACTTTGGGGCTCCCCAAGGACAGACGCGAGAGGCAGGGCAATCCTAAATTGGGCGGCGGGGCTAGGACTCCACCTGCTCAATGTGGGGTCCGTTAGCACCTGCGTGCGTGCCCAGGGAGAGTCTATAGTCGATCTGTCTTTCGCTACTCCCCTGGCCGCGCGACTGGTGCAGAGATGGACGGTGGTGGAAGAGGCGGTCACACTTAGTGACCATCTATACATCCGCCTCGACCTTACCACCACCGCCCGCCGCGCCAGTGGACCACCGCCGCTACGATGGGCGCTGAAGAGTATGGACGAGGACGTGCTGATCGCTGCAGCCCGCGCTCTGGCCTCGCTGCCAACACCCGCCGGGCCGGTCGCGGACATTGGGGAGGAGGTAGAATGATTCCGGGGAGCCATGAAGGCGGTGTGCGACGCCGCCATGCCCCGGGCCAAGAACCTCACCAGGCGGGCCGCCTACTGGTGGACGGGCGAAATTGGTGATCTGAGACGAGATTGTTTCGCAGCCCGTCGCCAGTGGCAAAGAGCCCACAGAAGAAGGACATTCCGCGACCCAGCGATGGAGGAGGATCTGTACGGGCAGTACCGAGTTTTGGAGACTGCTCCGACAGGCAGCCATCAGGGAGTCTAAATCCCGGGCACGGGAGGAGCTCCTACGCTCTCTCCAGAAGGACCCATGGGGGCGCCCATACAAAATGGAGATGGGCAAGCTTAAGCCCTGGGCGCACCCGGTCACGGAGAGCCTCGACCCCCAGTCTTTGGGACGGGTAGTCGACCCTTTGTTCCCACGAGATAGGGAACACACCCGCCACCCGTCGGACCACGAGGAGGTGGATTCGTCCGATGAACTGGGGGTCACGGAGGAGGAGCTGGCCGGGGCGGTTTAACGCATGGGGGCCCGCAACACTGCTCCGGGCCCCGATGGTGTTCCCGGCCGTGCCTGGGTGAAGGCTCTACGCGTCCGCGGTCCGAGATTGAGACGCCTCTTCAGCGCCTGCATTAAGGATGGAGTCCTCCCAGAACAGTGGAAGACGGGGCGACTAGTCCTCATCCGGATGGAAGGGCGACCCGCCGACAGTCCCTCGGCCTACCGGCCCATCGTGCTGTTGGACGAGGTGGGGAAGTTGTTCGAGCGAATACTGGTATCCCGCCTCGTCCAGCACCTGTCCCAGGAGGGTCCCGACTTGGCCGCGTCGCGATATGGCTTCAGGCGGGGGCGCAGCACTATCGACGCAATCCAGTCGATGCGCTCCCGCTGCGACTCGGCCACGTCCCGGCGCAGGGTGGCGTTAGGCGTTAGTCTAGACATCGTCAACGCCTTCAACACCCTGCCTCACGGGACGATCATGGAGGCGCTTATACGCCACAAGGCGACCCCTACATGAGGAAGATGGTCTGCGACTACCTCCGGGACAGGAAGATTGTGTACAGGGGCCGGGATGGCCAGATGCACGAGAGGGACGTGGACCGTGGCGTACCCCAGGGTTCTGCGAAAGGTCCCACGCTTTGGGACCTGGGGTACGACCCGGTCTTGCGGGTCGAGCTCCCGACCGGTGTGAGCCTCACGTGCTTCGCAGATGACACGCACGTGTTGGCCGTCGGTCGGGGGTGGAAAAGGACTAGCCGCGTCGCCGAAATTGGCATCGCTGCCGTTGCAGCGGGGATCCGGTGGCTGGGGCTTCAGCTAGCTCCCCACAGAACGGAGGCGATGTGGTTTTACTCGCCTCGGCGTGGGGTTGCGTCCCCGCCCCGGTCGGTGGTCCATGTGAGTGGAGTCGACGTCCAGGTGGGGAAGGGCCACAGGTACTTGGGCCTCCACCTGGACAGCCACTGGCGCTTCGAGGAGCACTTCGGTCGTCTGGACCCTAGACTAGACAGGGCAAGCAACGCGCTTGCCCGTCTACTGCCCAATATCGGGGGGCCCAACGAGGAGGTTCGCCGTCTCTACGTGGGGATCGTGCGGAGCATGGCCCTCTATGGTGCGCCCATATGGGCGAACGCCCTGATGGATTCCCGGCGCAGCCAGCAACTGCTGCGCCGGGCTGAGAGGAGGATAGCCATCAGGGTAATCAGAGGTTACCGCACGGTCCGCTACGAGGCGGCGATGACCCTGGCGGGGATTGTCCCCTTCAAGTTCAAGGCGGAGGGTGACGCCAAAGTCTTCTGGCGTCTGCGAGCCCTTCGTCTGGACGGGATGCCGCCAGAAGAGATGACCGAAGCTGTTGCTAGGATTAGGCGCCAGGCCCGGCAGAGAGCCCTGGATCCCTGGCGACGCGAGCTCGTCGAGAGCGGCGCCACCGCCCAGCGCGTGGCCGGGGCGATCCTTCCAGTGCTCAAGAAATGGAGGGACCGCGGCGACGGACGGATCACGATTAGGACCACACAGGTGCTCACCGGACACGGTTGTTTCTGTTAGTTCCTTGTCAACGTGGGAGGGAAATCGCCACTCTCCGCCCGGAGTCACCCGGCCCCCCCGAGGCGGACGGTGAGGAACTGGTTCCCCACCCGCACGCCCCCGAGTCCGACCGGGGACCGCGCTGAGTTCGTAGGGGGCGGGAGGGTACACCGCGACCCCTCTCACCCCCACAAGAAACAACCCCCGTAAAATCTGCCCAGGAGGCGGGAGGGCACACGGGCCCTCCTGCTACACTACCCCGTCCCGCATCCGTCGCGCCGGGGGGGCAAACAGCGAAAGCCGCCATCGCCCCCCCGCGCCCCTTACGGCGGCGGATCCTGGCGACGTCGTCGCGTCCCACGTCCGCGACCTCACCGAGCGGGATCATACCTTTCACGATCCCGCTCCGACCTCTCCTTGAGGGCCATGACCTCCTCGCAGAAGGTGGTCACGGCCCTCTATTCTGTCTCGCCGGCAAGGATCTGTCCCACGACGCCTGCCGGCGAGAGATCCTCCCCTATTTCTGCCGTCAGGGCGTGGCGGGCCACCGCAAACACCGGGCACTCCGCCAGCATGTGCTGTGCGGCGTACTGCGCCACCCCGCAGAACCAACAGTGGGGGGTCCATTCCCTGTTCCTCCGGCACAGGAACTCCCCGACACACGCCGTGTCCGGAGAGCACCTGCGTGACCCGGAACGACAGGGCGCCATGGCCGCGGTCCCGCCACTCCGATATAATCGGCAGGACCGCCCCGACGGCGCGGGTTCCGGCGGCAGCCCCCTCTGTTAGGGATCTCTGCCACCTTTCCGCCGCGACCAGTCGGGCCTGGCTCCGGTGATCCTCGACCGTCGGCCCCGGCGGGTCCTCCCCGGCCTGGCGGAGGGCTCGCGAATACCAGTATGTACTGGATTCGACCTCTGCCTGGTACCGGAGTGGGATGAGACCCGCCAGGACCATCGCCCCCTCGTAGGAGATCGTGCAGTAGCCCCGCACCATCCTGATGGCCAGCCGGCGCTCCATCCGCCGCAGCAGAGTGGAGCTGTGCCTGCTGACCGCCAGATCGCCGGCCCATATCGGACCGGCAATGGACCGGACGATTCTCACGTATAGGCGGCGAACCCTCACTCCCGGCCTCCCGAGGTTGGGCAACAGGCGGCCAACATCGGTCGCCACCTGTTCCAATCGGGGAGCCAGGCGCTCGAAGTGAACATCGAACCGCCAGTGGCTGTCGAGATACAGACCGAGGTATCAAAGACCCCGGCCGATCACGATCCGGCACCCGTCGACCTCGAGCCAGAGCTGGGCCGGAGGGGCTACGCCACGTCCAGGCTCGATGAACCACATGGGCTCGGTCTTGTGAAGAGCCAGCGCCAGACCCAGCGCCCGGATCGCTCTTCGCACAATGGCGACCCCCACCTCGGCACGGCGGTAGGTCCTCAACCAGCCCCGCCCGGTGGCCAGCAGGTAGTAGTCATTTGCGAATACCGTGGCCCACACCCCGGGCGGGAGAATCACCCGCAGCGCCGCGTTGTACCCCACGTTCCATAAGGGGGGGCCCAGTTTGGACCCCTGGGACACTCCGCAGTCGACCTCCCTCCAGTGCAGCGTACCGTCCCGGCCCGTGTACAGTATCCACCTGCCATCCAGGAAGGCCCCGATGAGCCTCTGCAGATACGGGGGGACGTTGTGGTGATCCAGCGCCCCCCGTATCGTCTCATGGGGCAGGGTGTTGAACGCGTTTGTAACGTCCAAGGAGACGCCCAGCGTCACCCCACCCCGGGACGTGGCCGACTCGCCGAGGGTGCGCACCCGCTGGATGGCGTCGATGGTGCTGCGACCCTCGCGAAACCCGAACTGGACGTCGGCCAGATCGGGGCCAACGCTCGACAGGTGGTGGACGAGGCGGTTTGCGATGACACGCTCGAAGAGCTTTCCCACCTCATCCAACAGCACAATGGGCCGGTACGCAGAGGGAGAATCTGCGGGCCGTCCGTCCTTTCGGAGGAGGACCTGCCGCCCCTCCTTCCAAATCGAGGGGAACACCCGCTGCTCCAAAGCGGCGCTGAAGAGGCGGCACAGCCTCGGACCTAGGATGCCGGACGCGATAACCCAGGCGCGGCCGGGGATGCCGTCCGGGCCCGGGGCGGTGTCCTTGGCCCCGAGCCATCTGACGGCATCGTCCAGCTCCTCCTCTGTGACCCCCAGGTCGGCGGACTAGGCGACGGGCTCCGCCGGCCCTTGCTGGTGGCGCGGGTCCGACGTTCCCCCGGAACGAGGGAAGAGGGTGTCTATTACCCGCGTCAGCAGCTGGGGATCAAGGCTCTCCGAGACCGGGGGCGCCCGTGCGCGGAGCTTGCCCATGACCATCCGGTAAGGGCGCACCCACGGGTTCTCGTCCAGAGAGCCCTGGAGCTGCTCCCATGCCCGGGATTTCGCGTCCCTGATGGCCTGCCTCAGGGCTACCACGAAGACCTGGTATGTGCCCCTCAGCAGATCCTCCCTCGCCGGGTCGCGGACTCGAGCGCGCTGCCACTGGCGCCGGGCGTGCTGACACTCGGATCGGAGATCCGCAATGTCGTCCGACTACCAGTACACCGCACTCCGGGGGGCAGGCGCGGGGCCCGAGGCATGGCGGTGTCGCATATTGCGGTCATCGCCTCCAGGAACCACTTGGCCTCCCCCTCAACGTCCACGATCGGCCCAGCCGGAAGAGCTGGACAGGCCACGGCAAGGGCTGCGGCCATCAGCATGTCCTTGTCCAGCCTCCTCAGCACCCAGCGACGGAGTTGACGGCCACGCGCCGGCCGGGGGAGGGAGTAGCCGAATTTGAGGTATAGATGATGATTCAGCGGCTCCCTCGCCGCCTCCCTCCAATTTTGCACCATGCGCCCGGCCACAGGGGACGCCCAACCCGTGCTGTGGACCAGCCGACCCTCAGCCTCCCCGCGTCGACGACCTTGTTGGCTGCGGTAAGGGGGCACCTCACCCAGACAGTCCCCAGGCCACGGGGCGGGGCGCGAATCTCCCCCACCCAGGGACGAGGGTGACCTCCTCCGCGGTGCAGGCTCCTCCGCTTGCCACAGCCGCTGCTACCTCCTCCCGGGTGACCGAATCGTCGAGCCCGATGAGGCGGATCTCGACCATCTTAACTGGGCACGCGTTAAGGCTGGGCAGGCCGAGGAGGCGGCTAGCCAGGGCCTCCGACTTTGCCGCCCTCTCCGTCCCGGCGATCTCCAGGACGAGAACGCCGGTGGCCGCGCGCCTGGGCCGGAGATCGGTGATGCCTGGACTTGATCATGGCCTCACAGCAGGTGGTCTTCGCCCCAGGCGCGAACGTTAGAGTGACCGCCGAGGTTTTCGGGAGGCGTGCGAGGCGGGGCTTCTTTGTGGCCTCCTTTGTCGCCTTGCCCCCCGCGGTTCCCTCCTTTCGTGCGGCTGGGCGATTTGTCGTCCCGCCGTCATACTCCTCCCCGTCTTCTGCGCCGGCGGCAGAAGGGGGGCCATCTCCACACCCTTCTTCTTCGCCGCCTCTGCCTTCTTGGCTTTGCGGCCTATCACCTTGGACCACGCCTCGGTCTCCTGGTGGTGGTCCTCCTGGATTTTTGCCATCCTGTCGGCAACGAACGAGCCGGAAGAGGCCGTAGGGCGGGAAGGCACGCGAGTCCCAGCCGCCCCCGAACCCTTTTTCTGGGGCTGCGGAGTTTCCCCGGATGTCGTGGGATCCCCGCGCTGTTGCTTCTGCCCCTTCCCCTGCCGTCCAGAGGTGGCAGTAGGGGGGCAGCCGGCGGCGACAGCCGGGGGGCGGGTCCGAGCCCGCTCCCCGGCGAGCTCCCGCCCGAGGTCGGCCACGCTCCGCGCGACGAGGGCAGCGATGCCATCCATGAGCGCGGCCGTCCCCGACGCCCCGCCCATCCCCCCTTGGCGGCCGGGGCCTCGTGCTCGGTGGGGTCGTCCACGGCCCACCCCCGTGCGGTCGCGGCAGGCGACGGTGAACGCACCGGGGTGGGGTCCTCCGTATCCTCCAACGTGGTAGCCCTCCGACAGCGCCTATTCGGCCGGGCCTCCTGCTCCAGCAGGGACGCCGGCCGCGACGCCTTCCTGGTGCCAGGGGCGGCCGGGGCTTCTACCGCCGGGGGCCTCTTGCGCAGAGCCTCCAGCTCCCGCCGCAGCGTCGCAATCTCCTCCCCTTGTGACGGTATTTTGGCGACTCGGAGCTGTAATTGGGCCCTGAGCTCCTCCGTTCCGTGGTGGTCGCGGTGCCGCGCGGCCCTCAGCCCCAGCTCCTTTACGACCGCCTCCACGTCGCGGGATGCCTCCCTGAGGGCACGCACACACGTGCCCTTCAGGTTTTTGGAGCACCCCGCGACCTTCTCGACCTTTACGGCGCGCTACAAGGTGTGGCGAAGGGAGTTGGCGCACCTCCCGCGCAATTTCCTCCGCCTCAATCAGCTTCAGGGCCGACCGGCTTGGCTGGCAGGGGGCCGCGCCGACGTCCAGTAGCTCCCTAGTTGCCTGGAGCTCTATCTCCTCCCGCTGTAGGCGCAGGAATTCTTCTTTCTTCGCGGCAAGGGCCACGTAGTTCCCCGATGTATAGGGGCGTCCCCTCTTTGCCGCAGCCGAAGTTCTGGGGGTCGTGGGCGGCACCGAGATCACCGACCCATCCGACTCCTCCTCGCTGTCAACCGACTGTCGCTAGAATCCCCTCTCAGACCCAGCAGAAGAAGCCCTGCTGCCCCTGGTGGATCCCGCCGACATGGGTCGCGCCCATCTGGCCCGAGCGGGAGCCGCGGCCCTCCTGGGCCCCGGCTGCGCCATCTCCTCATCCCTCGCCGACCTGACCGTGTCAGGTTTCCTTGCCTGATTTGTCATCGTTTCGTCCCGTCCTGCGTTTTGTTTTTGGTTTGTAGAATTTTCCATGTTCGTCCCACGGGTAAATCGGATCCTAGGTCCGCCCAGGCAGAGCCGCCTTACCTGGGTAAGGCAGATACACCCGGGGGGTCGCTAGGTACCCCGGGGTTGGCCGCTAGCGACTGGTGCACCTACCAGCCACCCCTGGTGCTAACTCCAGGGGCACCCTCCTCACCGCGTGCCGCAGCTTGGGGCTAGGGATGTTTGAAGAGATTTTCATCCTCGCAGGCCGGCCGGTTAAGGCAAGCCTTCCGTTCCAGCGAAACGTGACCACTGGATTACGGTATAATTGCTAGGGCATTCCGCGTTCGCTACCCGCACCAGACTGCCACGCAGCCTGGCCCCTGGAGAACTCAACGACGCCGCTGCAACCTTCATCGCCTCTCAGCCCTGGACCTTACCGGCATGGTAGTACCTTCCAGAGTCCAAAGGCCGTAGCCCAAGGACCCCGCCGGCATCGCCCCAAGTCCTCATTGAGGACATTCCAACGGCAGCGATCGTTCCCCTTTCAGTCGCCTTGTACGACAGGCAGGGGTTACCGGGTCTGTATTCTTTCCCCCAGTCACAGGGGAGGTTTTAATGGGGTTTCCTTCCCTTGGTGTTTGGTCCGCGGGAGCTATCGCTCCTACCCTCCATGCGCTCCGAAAAGTGCATGGCGAGCATTCCCCTATCCGCCACGCGCCACGTCGGGGCATCACCTCCCCGCCTATCCTGGATAACCAGGTAGATCCGTGGAGCGGGAATCCATCCTAACCTATCCTTTTTTTTTTTTTTTACGTGGGGGAAATCTTCGAAAGACGCCCTCAGCCCCCCTGGGGAGGAGCCGAGGATAGTGCCGGATTTTTACCGGCTAAAACCCCCACGGTGGTCTACGCTGGGTGTTGGGGAGGGCACCGGGACCTCTGACGAACAACACCGGGGCCCAAACACCCATGGCGCGTTGACGCCGCGTTGCTCGGGGGACGGTCTAGCTTTGGCCCTGCCCCTACGTGCCAAACACCGCCGCTATCGGGGGCCACACCCGATGACGGCACTCCTCGGGCCGCGTGCAGTAAGGACCGAGGCCCCAGCCCCGGCCCCCTGCGGCCCTGCGGCCCCGCATAAGTTTCGTGGGGTCGCACGATCGGTGTTGGGGGAGGGAAGTTCGCCCCTCCCCGGTGCTCCTCTTCCGGGGGGTGACTGGTATCCCCCCATAGAACTCCTCTTCAGGGGGAGCGGGTGCTCCCCCCCTCATCTTCTCCCCGTTGGGGGCGGTGGGCCTGGTATGTAACATCTTCACAGCCCACCGCCCCATCTCCCTCAGGTGGCGTCTTCTTCTGCGGATGGGGTCGGTTCTGTCCCGACCCCGCTCCGCTTCCTCCTTCAGGGCGATGACCGTGTCGCAGTAATCGGTCACCGCCCTCCACTGATTCTCGCCGGCGAGCATCTCTTTGACAAGTGCCGCCGGCGAGAGATCACCACCAACTTCGCACCGCAGGGCGTGACGGGCCCGCGCAAACGCTGGACAGTGCTCCAGGGTATGATGCGCGGTGTCCCGCCCGCCCCGCAGTGATGGCATGCTGCCGTTTCGTGCATCTGGCCATCCCGGCTCCTGTACACAATCTTCCTGTCCCGGAGGTACTCGCCGACGATCCTCCTCATATAGGGGGGCGGCTTGTGGCGTATCAGCGCCCCCCTTATCGTCGCGTGAGGCAGGATGTTGAAGGCGTTGACGATGTCTAGACTAACGCCTAACGCCACCCTGCCCCGGGACGTGGTCGAGTCGCAGCAGGAGCGCATCGACTGGATTGCGTCGATAGTGCTGCGCCCCCGCCTGAAGCCATATTGCGACCCGGCCAAGTCGGCACCCTCCTGGGACAGGTGCTAGACGAGGCGGGATACCAGAATCCGCTCGAACAACTTCCCCACCTCGTCCAACAGCACGATGGGCCGGTAGGCCGAGGGACTGTCGGCTGGTCGCCCATCCTTCCGGATGAGGACTAGCCGCCCCGTCTTCCACTGTTCTGGGAAGACTCCTTCTTTAATGCAGGCGCTGAAGAGGCGTCTCAATCTCGGACCGAGGTCGCGTAGAGCCTTCACCCAGGCACGGCCGTGGACGCCGTCGCGGCCCGGAGCAGTGTTTCGGGCCCCCATCAGTTCAATCGCCCCGGCCATCTCCTCCTCCATGACGCCCAGTTCGTCGGACCAAACCACCTCCTCGTGGTCCGGCGGGGGGCGGGTGTGTTCCCTCTCTCGTGGGAACAAAGTGTCGACTACCCGCCCCAAAAATCGGGGGTCGAGGCGCTCCGTGACCGGGGGCGCCCAGGGCCTAAGCCTGCCCATCACCATTTTGTATGGGCGCCCCCATGGGTCCTTCTGGGGGGAGCCTAGGAGCTCGTCCCATGCCCGGGATTTAGACTCCATGATGGCCGTCTGCAGGGCAATTTCCAAAACTCGGTACTGCCCGTACAGATCCTCCTCCCTCGCTGGGTCGCGGAATGTTCTTCTTCTGCGGGCCCTTTGCCACTGGCGACAGGCTGCGAGACAATCTCGTCTCAGATCACCAACTTCGCCCGTCCACCAATAGGCGGCCCGCCTGGGGAGGTCCTTAGCCCGGGGCATGGCGGCGTCGTACACCGCCTTCGTGGCTCCCCGGAACCATTCTACCTCCTCCCCAATGTCCGCGACCGGCCCGGCAGGTGTTGGCAGCCAGGCCAGAGCGGGGGCTGCAGCCATCAGCACGTCCTCGTCCATTCTCTTCAGCGCCCACCGTGACGGTGGTGGTCCACAGGGGCGGCGGCCGTGGTGGTAAGGTCGAGGCAGATGTATAGATGGTCACTAAGTGTGACCGCCTCTTCCACCACCCTCCATCTCCGCACCATACGCGCGGCCAAGGAAGTCGCGAAAGACTAATGGACTGTAGACTCCCCCTGGGCACGCACGCAGGTGGTAACGGACCCCACATTGAGCAGGTGGAGTCCTAGCACCGCCGCCCAATTTACGACCGCCCTGCCTCTCGCGTTTGTCCTCGGGGAGCCCCAAAGTGACGCATGGGCATTAAAGTCCCCGAGGACTAGCACCGCCCGGGGGGAACAACGGGACACAAAGTCCCCCACCCGGTCTAGGTACTGTTCATATTGCGCGAGAGGCCATCTGGGCGGGGCATAGAGCCCCGCCACCGCTAATTTCACCCCACAGCACGCCGACGAACCCCCGGCCCCGTTCCAGTGGGGCGGGGTGTGGGGGCACTGCGGTGCCAATAATCGCCACGGAGCCGTCCTCGTCCCCGAACCAATCTGGACTGTCGAGGACTCGGCACGGCTCCGCGGATACCGCCAACTCAGCCTTCCACTCGGCCAGGGTTTGGAACAACATGTCCTGAGCCCTGGCCGAGTGGTTCAAGTTGGCCTGAAGTATAGGGCCCTTGGGCCACATACCTAGGCCTTACGAGCAGCCTCCGCGGCATTTTTACTCGCCGACTTGGCAGGGGGATTTTTCTTGCCCCCCTTCTTCGACTCCGCAGGCTTGGTCCTTGATGCCTGTTCCTTGGGGGCTGTTCCTGCCCCTTCAACGGCCCTCTTCTTCTTCCTCTGGGAGGAGTAGGGGGCACAACCTTTTGCCCCCAATCGATGCCCCGCGGGCCGTCCCAGGTCCGCACAGAGGGGGCACCGCGGGGTGGCGCTACGCTTGCTGGCCACGTGGCTCGACTCTCCGCACGCATAGCAGCGGTCGGGCCTATCAGCTTTGCAAGTGCATCTCTGCCTAACATGCCCTCTTTCCAGGCAGCGATAGCACCGCAATTGCCGCGGTGGTAGCGCCTGTATTCTGGCCGAGGACCACCCGACCAGGACCCTCCCAGAGGCGGATAACTTTTTGAGTGCCGCTAGAGGGCATCTCGCCCAGACAGTCCCCATCCTTTGGGGGGAGGTGCGAATATCCCCCATTTTAATTTCTTCAGCGGAGCAACCCCCCGCAGCGGCCAGTGCGGCCGCCACCTCCGCCGGGGTGACCGAGTCGTCGAGACCGGTCACCCTAACCTCGCCCATTTTTATGGGGCGGGCAACCCTCACCTCAGTGCCACTGAACACCTGGCGGAGTCGGTCAGCCAACATGGCAGCTTTCTCCGTCCTGTCCTCCCCAGGTATCTCGAGGACCAAGCCACCGGTCCGAGCTCTTCTGGGCATCAACGCCGTGATGCCCAGCTCCTCCAACTTGACCCGCTCCCGGGCCATGAGCATGGCCTCGGCGTATGAGACCTTAGCCTCGGCAGCTAGGTTAATGGTGACCGCCGCAGTACGAGGAGGGCGGGGGGCATTCTGCCTGGCAGGCTGGGCCCCTTGCCCCTTAACCGCCTGTGCCGCCCCTCTCTTCTGCCCCTTCTGGGCAACCACCTTGGAGCTCTGGGAGGGAGGGGCCTTGGCCGCTGCCGCCTTCTTCTCTGCAGCTTTTGCGCGGCGACCGACCACAATCACCCAGGTCCCATCCGCCGTCTTCCGATGTTTTCGACAATTCGGGCCATTCTAGCCTCCACAAATGATGGCGGTTGGTTGCGCGCTGAGGAGGGCCCCGGCAACGGCTCCGTGGCAGGCAGGGTCCTATTCCGCACCCGTCCCTCAGCTTCTTTCCTCGATGCAGTGGGGATGGTCGCAGCCGCAGCTCCCCCCTTAACATGCTCCGCCCTCTTAGGCGGGGGCTGGACGGCTGCAATAACGGCTTTCATCTCCGCCCGGAGCCCCGACGGGCCATTTTCGAGGTGAGCCGCAAATCCCCTCATCAGGTCGGGCTCGAGGCCACCAACCTTCCCCTCCTCTTCTCCAGGTGCAGCAGCTGGGATTGGGACTTGCACCACGGGACATTCAGGCGGGCAAGACGGTAAGTCGAAAGCTTCGACTGCGTCCTTCCTCCTTTTCCTGCCCGACTCTTCGCCAGAAAACGGCGAGATGGCCCTCGCCGACCTTTTGGATGGGCCAGGGCCTTCAGGCGCCGGTACCTCTGTGGCAGCGACCCTGTACGTAATGTCTGCCAGGCTATTTTGCAGGATGTTGATTTGGGCCTCCTGTGCAGCCACTTGTTCCTCCCGCAGCTTCAGCTGTTCGCGAAGATCCTTCACCTCTTTATCGGCCCTGGCAGGGGCAGCCCTGATTCCCGCTTCCGTGTGGATGGCCTTAAGGTAGCGGGAGGCGATCCTCAGCTTGCGAACAAATGTCCCTTTCAGCCCCTTGGAGACGCCCGCGACCTTGTCGATGTCGCGACAGAACTCCAAGGACTGCGCAATAAGGTCGCGCGTGGGGACTTGACTTCCTCCGCCAGGTCATCAGGGTCCTGGAGGGACCTGCTACCCCGACACGGTTCTATAGGGTCCTCGTTAGGATCGAGCACCCTCCTCTCCTCCAGTAGGTCAAGTTCCCGGCGCTGGACATCCAGGACTCTCTGCTTAGCCGCCGCGAGCCACACGTACTGGCCCGTGGTCGGCGGGCGACACCTCTTGCTCGTGCGCCATGCCTCCGGAGATACTGCCGAGGAGAGTGACTCGTCCGAGTCCAAGTCCACCTCACTCTCTCTGGATGCGGGGGCATCAGAGGCCGCCGGGGAAACTCCGGCCCCTCCTCGTACCGGCCTCAGGGGAGGCCACTTCACATCCGCCCTAGATAATCGGACGGATAGGCGGCGCGCATCCGTTACCCTGCTAGTGCTGGGCTGCGCCATATCCTCCGCGCCCGTTTCCCGTCTCGCGTCCTGTTGAACAGCCGCAGTCGTCGTCGGTATGTCCCGTCCAGTGTTTGTTGTTGTTGTTGGCGTTTTTAGTTTCAAGTCATTCATAGTGTTCCCACGAGTGGGTCGGACTGTGGGTCCACCCGGGCAGAGCCGCCTTACCCGGGTAAGGCTAGTACACCCGGGGGGTCGCCAGATACCCCGGTGTTGGCCGCTAGAGACTGATGCATCCATCAGCCACCCCTGGCGCTGACTCCAGGGGCGCCCTCATCACCGCGTACCGCAGCTTGGGGCTAGAGATTTTTTATAGCGGTTGTCATCCTCGCGGGCCGGCCAATGAAGGCGAGCCCCCCGTTCCAGCGAAACGTGACCACTGGGTTACGGTGTAATTGCTTGGTCACTCCGGGTTCTGAACTGAAAGACGCTGCAGCCACCTTTTCGCCTCTCCGACCCAGGCCTTACCGGCAAGGGAGGCCCTGCCACGATCCGTAGATCCCACCGGCATCGCCCCGGGTCATCTGCGAGGCTACTTCGACAGCAGCAAACGCCCCCCTTTCAGTCGCCTTGTACGACAGGCAGGGGTTACCGTGTCTGTATTCTATCCCCCGGTCACAGGGGAGGATTTGATGGGTTTTCCTTCCCTTGGTGTTTGGTCCGCGGGAGCTATTTTATTTCACTCCTACCCTCCATGCACTCCGAATAGTGCATGGCGAGCATTCCCCTATCCGCCACCTGGGGACGCGCCACGTCGGGGTATCTCCTCCCCGCCGAGCCTTTTTTTTTTTGGTTCAGCTGGAAGAGGAAATGCGTTTGCGCACGCGCGGGTTGGTTCCCCTTTTCGTCTATTCGGCTAGAGGGGACCCGGGCAGTGTGGGACTCAAGTCCGCCCTGAAGGCGCAGCCTGGCGCCCGTGAGGTGAAGGCAAACCCAAAGAGGCAACGCCAGAAGGGGGCAACCTGGCAACCCAACCCTTAAGGGTTGAGTTTAGCCCAAGAGTAGGCCACAGCCCTGAAGGGGCGATCTAGACGGGCAGCCCAGAGTGGGCACTCCCGAGGCTGGACATACTACCCACGAAAACCTCTCCCCTAACGTGGGCCGCCGGTACCTTTTCACTCGTTAGAATTCATAAAGGAATACCAGCGTATAGCCACAACGACGCTTCGGCACTTCAACGCATTTCGCATTATTGCGGCCGCCCGCAAAAACGCCATGCGCTAGGCACATGGGGTATCTGTGGATCCACGTCGTTGCACCTGCGCTCCAACGGTAGGATATTTTCAACCTGTACGGTAAGGCACAGGATTTTTCTTCGGCCACGACCAGGAACCGAAGTAAGCCCATTCCGGGTGGTCGCGCCATGTGTTCACCTGCCAGGGCAGGAGCTTGTTCTTCGACACGGCCAGGAACTGGGACATCGTATCTCCACAGTTGGCCGTGTCCATCTTCGTCCACCATGGTTGGATGATAATGATGATGTGGCTTATCCTTGCAGTCATCACGCCCACCTGACCTTCCACGAGGACAGGCCATTTTTCTTCGGCCACGACCAGGAGCTCCTGCTCAACGGGTGGTCGCGCCATGTGGTCACCTGTTTCAACAGGGCTTGCCCTTCAGCACAGCCAGGGCCCGGGGCGAGTCCTTTCCCCGGTTGACTGTGCCACATATTGGTAGGCTGCAATCCTCGATGACCTGTCCCATACATACTTTACACACACACACACACGCTCATGACAAGCTTAGCGCTACGAGTAGCGCTTCGAATGCCCCAAATATGCAACGATAAATAATGAATAAATAATGAGTAAAGAATAAATGAATAAATAAATGAATAAATGAATGAGTGAATGAATAAATAAATAATGAATAATGAATAGGAAGTAATAAGCACATGAAGCCCATGAATAGAATAGAGGAACAGCTGTAATAATATGCATACTAAACACACTAAACATACTAAAACTGGTTAAATCAAATCACAAATACAACGGGAAATAAATATATATATGCATCTAATGCATCTTATGCAATAGAGCAGTTAATTAGTAGTTAACAGTAAAAGAAACAGTAAGCAATATGAGAACGTGAGAAACTGTGAAGTAAACATAAGTAGTATTGCACGCAAACAGGCAAGCGAGCATATGTGAACTGGACATAAGCAAATGACCAACAAAACCTCCAAAACCTAAAACGTCAAACATACATACATACAGCCGAGCAGCCAAATAGCAGAAGAGGGATATTTAACATTCAACACTAGCGCACAATATAATCACATGAAATTAAACTCAAGATAAACCATAAATTTGAGATGAAATAAACCAAGGATGTGAACCGTAAAGTAAAATAAAGTCGCCAGACAGATAGCAAATAGCAAGCCAGCCATGAGAGAAGAGAAGCAAACATAACATAACATAGAATGCTACTAATTATTATCAGAGGTAAAGGTAAATAAGGTACAGTATAAAATATAGAATATAGGGTATAACCAGAAAGTAAGCTGGGAAGAAAATAAATAGGTGAGCGTAATGTAATACTAATAATTGAAACCACTCATTGAAACTATTAAGTTACTTAAATTTACGTGCAGGAACATTTACGCGACCACAACCTCAACGTGGTTGGCAAGCGAACATGATGGAGTACAATCAATGATCAAATGAAGGCAATAAAAAACAATTAGAAATTATTGCGAGCAAATCATCAATAAAGATAAGTAGCAACATATACCTCATAATGAGAATAATAGGAAGAGACAGAACTGTTAACATCAGAAATTAACCATAGTATTAAATGTAAAATGTAACATAATCCTAGTCTATTTGCAGGAAGCCCTAACGCCAGCCAATGGAAGTGGAGGTAGAGTGTAATTAACGGATAACAGGAGAAGAGAATACCCATCTGATATAATATGGGGAGCACATGAGACCTAAATCGGCATAAACCATAAGGCAGATCAAACAATTCAAATAGTTATAAATTGAGTAGATTAGATTGTTACTGGATTATAATACCGCTCCGATAAGTATGGTATTAATATTAATACTGATACAGGTAAGTCGATGCAATACAGCGCGTGGTGAAAACTAATCAATAATAAACAATCAATAATAAATCCCACATACAACCATATTACTACTAAATCATACTATAAAGGTACAAGAAAACTAGACTACACTACAATAGATCAAAATTACTATGAACATATGTGTATATATAATATGTAACGAAAACACTCCAAATATAATCAATTTAATAAGTATACCGATGTAGATAATTAATTAAACTCCTCATACCATAGTCAATTTAAATGATGCAGTTCCATTAACCCCCTTTAATACCAATTAATAGAAAAGGCATATAGGTGCTAAACCAAGCCAGACACTCCTATAAGAAAGTCATATGAGATCCACGGTCAAGAAATTCAAAGAATTTAAGGAACCATAACGCATATATGTATGTATAGAAAACCATAAAGACATTGTATCATGCAGGACGGACTACCGCAGCGTATGCCTCCCTGAGCACCAGCCGTATTAACCAATACTGAACTAACACTTTCCAAATCAGAATCAAAATCAGAATCAGAATTGTAATTAAGAAAGGGTAATTAATGTACAAAAGATTGCATAAAGTACCGTAAGTATTCAAAATACACAGATTCACAACTGTCACAGCTTCCACTAGAATTGAATTAAACATAGTATGCAAAACATTATCCTGAGGGGGGGTACGAAGAGCTACAAAACAGCAGTGAATAATATTATAGGAACATGGAACGTAAAACGTAACACTCAATTGAAGAAGAAGTCACTGAAACATGTCAAGTGACCAAGAATAAAAATAAGAAAAGAATAAGGATAGTGAATAGTGAACGGCGAACAATAAACCAATAAACCAATAAACCAATGTCGTTACACGTCATTCATATCTAAATTGCTAAAGGATATATGATACATCTTATAGTCTACAATTAATTGACAATGCCTGGGAGCCCAAACAACCCCCGAAAGCTTAGAAACAATGCATGATACTACAAGAGAAACTAAGGAGCTAAGAACTAAGAAACAAGAAACCAGAATCAGAATCAAACCCACCCTCAAAATATGCAAAGGGATTATAAACGCAATATACGCATATGATATAAACTCATTAATCCATCCAATTCAGATAGACTCTTCTAAATTCCATAATACAAGACCCATTAAACTAAGTCAAATAAATATAACCGCAAATATAATCGCATATATAATCATCACAGATATAACCACAGATATTACCAATACAATACAATAACAATACTATAATACAATATTATAACATAATACAATATAACATAATACATCATATAATATATAATATATAATAGTAAGTAATGTAAATGCACCGAATGCATAAAATGCACAAAACGGAGCTAATGATACCACATTAACAAATACACTGCAATTACACTACAATACAATACCTCCGAGCGTAGCACATTAGTACGCGCACTGTCACAGCAATCACATCCGCACGAATAAATACAAAATTTAAATTAGAAAATTCAAAATTCAATAATTTCAATAAATTCAATTCAATTAATTAATTAATTCAGTTCAATTGACACTTATCACTTAACACTTCGTATCATATCACATCATAGATGACCGATGACCATGTCAACGTCAACTAAGATAGGAAACCGGGCGAAGTAAAATAAAGAGCGCGACCATAAACCATAAAGAACATAGATACCTAGTGTTCGAATTCCTTAGTCCATACCATAATGATTATCGACCATCAAATTAACCACCAAATCATCAAATTAATCAACTAATTATACAGAATATATAAACGTTTGAAAGCGAAAAGCGGAAATAAAAGCGAAAATACTTCAATAACCTTCAATAAATCACCGGGATGAAATCCAGAAGTAAGGTACCTACGAAAGATAACGATAGCAAAAGGCATCGTAATAAGTAAAGCATGCAATACTGCCCGAAGATAAGCCGTAAAGCTATCCCTAGTCGGTAACCAACCGCAGCACCAGAGATATTACCAACCGCAAATATTCCATCCACCACATAATACTCGGCCGCTCGCTCCGTAACGGTTCCGTAACGGTTATCCACAGACCAATTATCTGCCGCGCAGCAATTACCTACCGCGTGCCAGTTACCCGGTACACACAGTTATCGACTGCAAAACCATCCATCGTGCAGCCGCGCAATCCTAGGAATCCATACTTACCATCAAACTTATCATCAAAGATAAGTCTGATATACAGTACATTCACGAAGGTATAAAGCACACGAACATCAAATCAAGCTTCCAGACAGATCAAGGTGGAGGATAAATCAGTTAGTAAAATCAATACTACGGTTATTTATTATATATAAATATGAATCATACGTTTCTAATAGGGTGGAATGAAATAAATATAAATTACATATAAATTACAAATTACAAACAATAAGGAAAAATAAAATGAAATCAAATGAATCAACCCGAATAAGATCCACAGATTGCGCAGATTGCAGGACACACTGTATTACTACATATCGCGCCGCAGAAAACAGATTATACAAAACAACAGAACAACAGAACAACAGAATCAACGGAATCAGGAATCGCCACAGAACGAAGGGCCGAATAAATAAATAGAATAAAACATTTAACTTAGACAAAATGAACCAGTAAAGTCAAACAACGTCAACAACGCATGCGATCAGGAAAGTCCCGTGAGCCCAATAAAAACAACTGTCGGTCAAACAATATTAGTTAGTAAAATAAAATAATAAATCAATGAAACTAGAATAAATCATGGTAACAGGGAACTAGCAGAAATGAAATATGAAGCAGAAATGAATCAATAAATCAAGAAAAATCGAATCAGATCAATGTATAGCTTTAATCAATCAACATCAAAATGAAGGAATGAATGAATAATAAATGAATGAATGTACGTAAACTGAATGCAGGTAAAACAGCTAAGGATATTCACAAATTGGGAACTACAGAACGTGTGTAACGCGCAACATACGTAACCAACATAACCGACATACATAGCCGACATAATGTAATGTAATGTAATGAAATGTAATATAATGTAAAATAATAAATACAGCAAATGAGTTATATTCCAACTAAATATAACCGTAGGACTTATTGGCTCAATCCCCCCTACTTTATAAATGATAGATTATACGGTTATAAGTCATAGTGTTCGAAAATGCGTTGATTTCAACCGTCGCCAATCGAACGGCGGCAGCACTCGTCAGCGCGACCGGCAGCCACCTTGGATGCCGGTCAGGCTGACAAATCACCGAGCTTGACGTCACCGGGAAGAAGCCAACGGCTCTTGCTACGACGAAGCCGGTGGTTCGGCCATTACGGTTTTGTATCGTTACGGTAAACACGTGCAGTACTGATTCCAAAAATTTCTAGTGCAATTAACGAATTTCGGTCCTAAAGAACTCAGCATCGCAACGCGAATTCTGTGCCGACGGCCAACGCGAACTCGCGGTTAATCTAGTTCGTGCAAATCCACGAAATTAGTAGAATTTCGTGGTGACCACGTGTTGAACCAACACGTCGCTGTTTGCCCCCCCGGCGCGACGGATGCGGGACGGGGTAGTGTAGCGGGAGGGCCCGTGTGCCCTCCCGCCTCCAGGAGAGATTTTACGGGGGGTGTTTCTTGTGGGGCGGGAGGGGTCGCGGTGTACCCTCCCGCCCCGGACGAAATGAGCCCGGACCCCGGTCGGACTCGGGGGCGTGCGGGTGGGGAACCAGTTCTCAATCGGGGGCCCCTCTCCGTCCGCCTCGGGGGGGCCGGGTGACTCCGGCCGGAGACTGGCGATTTCCCTCCCACGTTGGGAGTTGCGCTGGCCCCCGCAGGGGGGGTGCATCGGAGCCGAGGGAGCCCCCTGGAGGGTGGCCGGCCACGGCTCACCGCAGCCCACAGGGGGACGACTCGGCGGGCCGCAGGCGCCGTGTTTGGGCGCCATTGCACGCGGAACCGGGGTGTAGCCGGCACCGGAACCCGGCGGAACGAAGTGCTGCGCCTGATCTTCCTCGCGGGCGGGCGGGGGGTTGCTCCTCCCCGTAGCCTGTGAGGAGATCGAGGCGCGGGGACTGCAGGCGGTACGGGCTGGGGGGCCCGGCCGCCATTGCACGCAGTTCTCCCGCGATGGAGCCGGCATCGGGTGCGACCACTGGTGCCGGCTGGGGGAGTTGTTACATCCCCGGTGAGGTGCGCCTTCAGCGCACGGCGGGGGAGGCTCCGGAGTTATAGTAATCAGGTCCCGGAGCCTCTGCCATACGCCAGAGGAGGTCGCCGTGGGGTTTTAGTCAGTAGGAAACTGACACTCCCCCGCTGCCCTCCCCCAAGGGCGCCGGGGGTCTTATGCAAGATTTCTCCACGAAAAAAAAAAGGTTAGGTTGGAGTCTCGTCACCCCTGTGGCTGGGGGGTTTAGAATACAGCCACGATAACCCCTGCCTGTCGTAAGAGGCGACTAAAAGGGGGGCGTGAAGATGGCAGACAGCGAAGAGGACAGTCGTGGTTGGGGCGCTGCAGTGAGAAGAGGACGCTCTGAAGGAGTGAACCAGAACACGGGTGAGCTTTCATTTATTAATATACTTAATCATTTATTTTGTGTGCTTGAGATCTTGTGAGAATGTGCGAGTGTGTACGAGTGTGCGTGGAGCAGGTCATCGAGGATTGCAGCCTACGAAGACGTGGCACAGTCAACCGGGGAAAGGACTCGCCCCGGGACCTGGCTGTGCTGAAGAAAAATGGCCAGTCCCGGCAGGGGTCAGGTGGGAGAGATGACCTCAGGGAAAATGCACATCTTCAGCATCCTACAAGGTGGACCAAGACATGGCACGGTCAACGGGAGGCAAGATGTCCCGGTCCTGGCGGTGGTCGAAGAAGAAGCTCCTGTCCTGGCAAGTGCCAGGCAGGTGAACACAGGCACGGCCAACCGTTGAGTGGGTACCTCCGGTTCCTGGTCGTAGTCGAAGAAAAATCCTGTGCCTTATCGTACAGGTTGAAAATGTCCTACCGCGTGATCGGAGGTGTAGCGGCGTGGATCCTCAATCCCTTATAGCTTGATATGCGCATGGCGGATTGAGGGTGGACGAAAGCGTCATGAAAGCTAGGGACCCGAAGCGCCGCTGCGGCTATCGCTGTGTTCATGTGGGATATCCTCAAAGGATGAAACGGTTCCGGCGGGCTACGTCAGGGGAGGGGTTTTTAGTGGGTAGTGTATCAGGCCGCGGACGCCCCTTCTGGGTACCGCCGGGTCGCCCCTTCTGGGCTGTGACCCTATCTTTTGAGCCCACCCTTTAGGGTAGGGCTATCAGGTTGCCCCTTCTGGGTTGCCTCTTTGGGTTTGCCCCAACCAATGGGCGCCAGGCCCCCCTTCTGGGGATACGAGTCCCACACTGCCCGGGTCCCTTCTAGCCGAATAGTGCGAACAGGGGTAGCCAGCGCGTGCATAAATGCATTTTCTTCTTCCATTAACCCCACAAAAAAAAAACAGAAAAGGTTGGAGTCTCGTGCTGGCTGCCGAGCTGGTCGGACGTGTCGTTCGGGGGTCCCGTGGCCTGCCAGGCATCTGGCGCTGCGGGTTGCATCCTTCTTTGTTTCCTTGATTTTTCTACAACTTCTTCGGTTTTTCTTCGGTTTTGCAACATCAGTAATTCCTACGATTTCGCGACCTTTGCGGCTCTTGCTGTGCTTCGCGGCGCCTCACGACTATGTGGATACTAAGTGCTAGGTTATCTTCTTTGGTGCATGTGTGTGCGCGTTCTTTTTGTGTCTCCCCGTAATCTGTGCGGATCTATCTAGTGTTACGGAAGTGTACCAGTGATACGAGCTCGCTTCACTAATGTTTTACTGCAAGCGTGCTTTGCGGTTCTATTTCGTGGCTGCGACGTACATTCATCGAGGACCTCGAGTGTATGGGCATTGCTGATGCAGCCTCCTTATCTTGGCGACTGGTCCACCCTGATCTGCCTCACCAAATCTAAATTGACATCTACCCAACCCGACTCACGAGATGAGAACTGTGACGTGAGGTTTTGAGAGAACCAAAGGAAGGTTACGTGCACTGCTGCCATTGTTCATGCTGCCTTTTATCTGGATGGCTAATCAACCCTGATTTGGCATATCAATCAAGTTTGACACCTTCTCAGCCTGTCTTACGAAAGGGCAACTGCAACACACATTGCGAGCCGCCCACGGTTGTCATAATGGTATGTCACTCCCGCACAAATAAACGAAGGAAGGGTAAGTTTGAACCAGGAAATTTTAATTTCAATCCCAGCCTCAACCCTAATCTCAATTTCAGCTTCATACATTATAAACTAATCAAACGCAAACACAATTGCATAACCAAATTCAAACATAGTTTGCTCTCTGTTAATTACAAACTGGCGATGGCTTCTGGAAGCTGTCGTCTGCTCACCAAGTATCGGGCTCTCTGTCAGAAATATGCAAACGATTGTGCTAAACCCTCATGTAACCACGTATATCCTAAATCTATGAATACTTCTTTCATATCTCTTATATCTTCTGTGGCACTATGGCTCGTCTGTCCGACCAACTAGCAAAGTAGAGAACTGTATTAATTGAATTAAACTCCCTTTGGAGGCGGGGATTGTAGAACCCGTCCCCAGCTTCCTTGGCCCGACGTCGTTAAAAATGAAGCAAAAGGGGTCGCGCGCGAAGTCCTTATTATAGCTAACGGCGGGTTTCACGTGCATGGGCGCGAATTGGCCACACTCCTTGGACGTTGACTGATGGCTGATCCACTGACCTGTTTTTATCATCACCCGCACGCGGGCGGCGGAATTCGCTCGCCGCTCGTCCGCATGTTTCTCCCATCTCTCGATGAGGCGCTTCGCCTCCAACGAGTGGCCCACGCGGGTCGGGTGATCTCTGACCTGCTGAAGTCTCAATTATACTCTAACTTCAATTGTGCAACTGCTTGGGCAAGCAGCTAGGGAAATAACCAACTGCGATTACCGGCTCATCAACGGTTGAATCTATCCAATCTTAAATCTAATTTCTAGCTCACATATGTACCTAAAACCAGAGTACGAAACCTCTCATAACTCTAATGTAACCTTTCACTCTGCGAACATCGTTTCTAGCATTCTGTTCGCATTCTGCTGATCCTAAATCCTGAAATAGTGATCAGCAGCCTATTTTGTGAACTTACATTTATGGCCCCTTAGCTTCAACTCCCACGTTAATACAAAACTCAATTTACGAATCCCTTTCAACTTCTAATCACTAGTATAGATTCATAATTATGAATTATCAACTCTAGCTCCCTGTTGTCCTTAATTTGGAAATGTTAAACTATAACATACTCTTATATGCATACTACATTCTATCAACCTAAATATAATTGCATTTCCAGCGCTGCACGACTGTCAATCGGCAACCTCAAACTCCAGGCTCATCACGTTCGTGTCCTGGTTCTTTGCTGGGCTATGATTTGAAATATGGAATTGAATTTCCCCTGGCGGCGGGGGATACAGAATACGTCTCCAGCCTCCCTGACTTGTCGTAAAAGGCGACTACAAAGGGACCTCGCGCGGAGTCTCTCCAGATTGGCGCCTTCAGGCCGTCGTAAACGGACGCGGCTCGCTTGCAGTTCTTCTTACATCGGCCGATGGTCGTCTCATCGACTTAGTTCTGGACATTACGTGCGAGTGGGCGACTTAATACGCTCATCGCCCGTCGGTGCGCGCCTTTCACCCGCTTGACGAGACGCTTAAGACTTCTAGCTCTCACGCCTAATTTTAAATCCAATCATGAAAACTCAACTCTAATACATGCTTCATTGTTCGAATACCTACCTATCTCCCTGGCAACGCTTAATTTTGAGAAAGATTCGCATCAATTGCCTTCGCGGGACTGTATTAATTGCCTCTTAATTTTATTCTTATGATAAGTTAATTCAAATCTACGACTCTTCTCAATCCTCAATCATAATACTAACATAGTCCTTCAACTACGAATCATTGACCCTGGTTCCTTGTCAACTTTCGAATTTTTGACTATTTCATGATTGCGTTTCATCAACTGAATCATAATTGCATTTTGCACAACATGATTTGCAATTGATGACCTCGAGTTTCAGGCGTATTAAGCTCGCGTCTCGACCCTCTCCCGGACTCCGATCCGCGGTTGATTTTCCTTACCGTACTCCCCGTGTGGGCCCTTCCCAACTGCTATTTGCCAAAGGTGAAGGAACTCGTTAACTCGGCTTCGGACTGCCTGGCCTGCATGCTGCACCCATTAAATTTTTAAGTCGGATTTTGTGTGGCTTGGCAAGTTGCCCGTGCGGAAGTGCTCCTTCGCGGCTCCCCTTCCTCCCTGCTCTCGCTCAGCGTGGCCTCACGAGTACGACTTCACCTCAATTTTCCAGTCACGCGAATAATATACTTGGCATCGATTGTGCCGGTAATGATCAACTCAATGAGTGAACCCTACCTTCGAACTTCTGTGTATGTGCCCTATTTTATGACACGAGTACAGCATTCCTATTACTGGACTGGGTAAACACAAACATTAAGTTATGATCAAGCAATAATGCCTGCAAGGCGTCCATTTATTAATAACATTCTACGTAACTCCTTACCTTCCCTTACAAATGTTTTCTTGACATATAAATTCACAGATAAACTCGCAGATACAATAATACACATACTAAACTCACATACTTAACTCACATACTCGCAAACATAATTAGGTGGTCGGGTTGAGTACGTGCGTGCGTTTGGCTTGCCCTCACTAATGCCATTAATTTCGCCGGTCTGGCCTCACCGGCGCCCGCGGCCACCCCTCGCCCGGGATACGCGTGTGCCGCGGGAGTGACGGGAGCCTCGCCGGCGGACTCGACGAGGCACCATTAACCATGCGCGTTCTCTTGCTCTCTCCACACTCTCCATTTTGGTCATCAGCTCGGTTACAAACGATATAAAAGAGCGTCGCCATCGTCTATCCAGAAGACAGCTTGCAAACGGCTCTGGAGTCAGCTCCCCTACCTCCAGGTATAGAAGTGTTCGTTGCACTGCCCAACGATCACACACAAACACTGTGTGGCACGCATCATCGTCCACTGGAGGATCGCAAAACCAGCAGCTCGGGAACGGACTTCTTCCTATCCGATGGAGATAATGAGCAAAGCATCCGTGACCTGTCATCACCTGCGCCAGATTATAGGTTAGGTAACGTGCTCCATTGCTCTCCACCCACGCCTCGATGTTGGGAATCTGCCTGCGAGTCCAGGCGCCGCTCTCCGAGGTTGTCCATCGAGTTTGCCAGCGATCAAAGGTGTCATATTCCACCACCTGCGGCAGATTCACGCGCTCTTCCGGGTCCTCCGCCTCCTCGTACCCATACAAAGCGGCCCTGGCCCTTATGAACAAGTCCCACGGCATGCAACCTGACAGCGCGCACAATGTCTCTGATGAAACGGTACGATACGCGCGTGTCACGCGCAGTAACCCCAACCGCTGTGTCGATGTCAATCGCTGTCTCACACATCCGTACTCCACCGCCTAGCTCCATACCGGAGACGCATACAAAACTATAGATTCTAGCACTCGGTAATACAGCAAACGCGGTTTCGGACCGCATCCTCGTGGATTCGGTAGCAGCCACGAGATGTGCTGCGCTACTTTCACTGCCTTCTCACATACCCGGCTCATTTGACTATGAAAGAGTCTACTATTACTGAACATCACACCAAGGTGAACCCCCGAAAGGGTCACAAATTTGGCGCCCAACGTGGGGCCTGGAAAATTTTTGTTCAAAAACTTTCGCGTAGAGGAAAAATTTGTATTAAGACCGTAAAAATTCGAAAGATCTCGAAACCGACGCGGAAGGTACCCGTTGCCGAGAGCCTCCTGTTGTTGTTTTTTTTTGTCGAGTGTCGCCGGTCGAACGCGGCGTGGGTTTGAAATCCGATCCGTTAACGTCCTAACGGACGATAAACAGTGAGTCACCGAGGTACGCCGTTTTCGACCGAACCGTCCTCGTTATTGAAATTAGTGGAACGGTATTGTTATCTGTGTCGAAATCTATTTCTATTGTGTACCCTCCCAAATTCAAAACTTTGTTCGCGATTTGCCGTTATCGAGGGCCCGGCCGTGCTTTCGCCGACCGTGAGCACTCTATCGAGCCTTTTCGATTTCAGATTTTTCTCTTTTCCTTTCGCCCCTTTTTTCCAGCACCGATTACTGAAGACCGAGCCTTGGGTTTTCCAGGAAAAACTACCAATAAAACCGGATATCGTTGTGTCGAATTGCTTTATTTTTTTTTGCGATTGTACCCCTCTTTTCTTTCAGGATCCTTTAAATCCTTTTTGTTTTTCCCCAGTTTTTTTTGGTATCGTTGCCGCCGGGAAGGCGTAAAAAAAAATCGCGAAAATGGATTCGGAGGAGGCACGGGTAATAAGAGAGCGCGTTTGTAATCTTGACGTGGTGGAGCTGATACAGCTCGTGGATCACGCGCGGTTGAATATACGGGGAAAGTTACAGGATCTCCAGGACCGGTACGTTCGCGCGGAAATACGGCGAGTACTCGGCCCGAATACCGCGCCATGGGATGTCACGCTCGACACAGCCGGGGATCGCCTGCCATTTACTCTTTTTACGGCATGGGAGACCCCGGCTGTCGATGATTCCCCTCCGCATCCCACCGCCGATCCTCCTCCCCGCCAACCGGAGGATCCTGAGCCTGAAACGGCCGATCCACCCACTTCTGAAACCTCCTACCGATCCCTTCCCGAAATACGCCCCCAACCTTACATTCCCAACCCCGCTACCCTGGCCTCAACCACCACCCCAACCTCCCAACCCAATCCTCCCTTCCCGGCCAATGTTGGAACTGCGGTCAAGCGGGGCATTGGTTCGGCGCCTGCCAGCAGCCGAGGAGGAAGTTTTGCTTCCGGTGCGGCAAGTTCGACGTCATCGCACCAGAATGCCCGAATTGTTTGTCGAGAAACGCCTACGGAGGTCGGCGGTAAGGGTCGATGCGACCTCCCCGAAAAACCCGATCCAACCCCCCAAATCCCGCGTCCAGAAACCCCCGAAAACTCCTTCAACCGCACCGATTCCAACTCCAAGGAAATCCCCTTTAGTAGAGTCCCGTACAGAACCCTATCCCGGCGATAATCGCATTTTCCTCCCCTTGCAGCACGGTAAATATATCTTCCAAGCCCTCCTTGATACCGGCGCAACCCATTCCTATGCAGGTCCCAAAATAGCACAATTATTCAGACTCCATTTAAACCCTTCCCAAGCCTGCATGATCCTAGCCAACAACATAAAAGAGAGAATCCTCGGAGAGCTCACCGTCGCGATCCAGGTCGATGACGAAATCCACAGCCTCCCCCTCCGCGCAAGCGAGTCATTGGGGTATGAGGTAGTCCTAGGGATGGATTTTATCGCCCGGTTTGGAATTACCATAGACGGAGATCTAAGGACGTGGCGGACTCCGAACGGACCTCTTCACCCCTTCTACCCTGAATCCTCACCCGATCCCTTTCCCATGGACCCCGCTTGCGCCGGACTTTCCGAAGCAACCCCCGAGGAAATCTCGGGAATTCAAACCCTTCTTGATCGCCTCATCCCACCTCCATCCTCTACCTTAGGAACCACTCCTCTTGTTACACATTCTATTGATGTTCAAAGCCACCCTCCTATTAAACAACGTCCTCGTCGCATGGCTCCCCGTGTTTTAGAAGCTGCGCAAAAGGAAGTAGATTCAATGCTCCAATCCGGTATAATCGAACCCTCCTCTAGTGCCTGGTATAGTCGTCCCGTCCTAATCCACAAACCCAACGGCTCCTACAGATTTTGCATAGACTACCGTGACGTTAATAAAGTCACTAAAAAAGATGCCTATCCCCTCCCTAGCATGGATCGTATCCTCGACAGCCTCCGAACTGCTCGTTATATTTCCAAATTAGACATTAGCCAAGCATATTTCCAAGTCCCCCTTGATCCCTCCAGTAAAGAAATCACCGCGTTTGCAGTTCCCGGTAGAGGCCTTTTCCAATTTACCCGTATGCCCTACGGCCTCACCAACGCCCCCGCGACCTTCCAACGCATCATGGACAAGTTGATCACTCCCGATTGGGAGCCACACATCTTCGCGTATTTAGACGACGTGGTAATCGCGACCGACACGTACGAGGAACACTTAGAATGGCTCGCGAAAGTTTTGACCAGACTACGAGAGGCGAATTTAGAAATAAACCGTGAAAAAAGCGAATTTTGTTGTTCCGAGGTCCGATATCTCGGCTTTTTAATAAATAAGGACGGTATGATTGCCGATCCAGAGAAAATAGAACCCATCCTTTCCTACCCTCCACCCACTACCCTTAAACAACTCCGACGCTTCCTTGGCATGGTAAAATGGTATTCCCGATTTTTAAAAGATGTTTCCAAATACCAAACTCCCCTTACCCGTCTCCTACAAAAAGATGTTGCTTGGGAGTGGGGTCCTGAGCAAGCATCCGCTTTTGAAACCTTGAAAATGGCCCTCACCAAAACTCCCGTCCTGGCTCGTCCCGATTTTACCCTTCCCTTTTCCCTCCAAACCGACGCTAGCGATACGGCTGTCGGGGCAGTTCTCGTCCAGACCGTAGACGGTGAAGAACACCCAATAGCCTACGCTAGCCGTTCCCTCACTCGCGCGGAGAGGAACTACTCCGTAACGGAAAGGGAGTGTCTGGCCGTCGTGTGGGCGACCCAAAAATTCCGCCCCTATATTGAAGGGTCCGAAATCACCGTGGTGACGGACCACAATAGTCTCCGGTGGCTTCACCACCTTAAGGACCCTACTGGACGATTGACCCGGTGGGCCTTGACCCTTCTAGGCCAGCCGATGAAAATCGTCCACCGGAGGGGAACCCACAACGTCGTGCCAGACGCTCTCTCCCGAATGTACGATGATTATCGCGGCCTCCTACGATAGTACAAGTCCGTCGGGTACGCGCCGCCCAGTTAAGAGCACTGCTTCAGTTTTCTCTTTCGCGAGAACCAGTCTCTCTCTCTCGTACCACGCTCCCACCACACGTAAGGCATGTTCTGCCAGCACGCGCACTCTGTCTAATGATCGGGCTACTATAAGCAGCGCCATATCATCCGCGAAACCCACGGTTGTCACGCCTGGTGGCAGCAGTACCTCCAGCAGCCCGTCGTACGATAGGTTCCACAACAGTGGTCCCAACACTGATCCTTGTGGCACCCCACCAAATACAGCTGCTTCCACCCACTCACCGCTTGGCGTCCGGGTTCCCACTCTTCGCTCGCTTAAATAGCTACGTACATGTCCATTATTATCGTCGGAAACCCACGGCGCTCGGCTGCAGCCAGGATGCGGTCCCAACGCACTGTATTAAATGCATTTTTCACATCTAGGGTAATTAGCAGACAGTGATTTCGCCCTCTGCGCGCACGATCCCACTCCGACATGACCACCTTCATCGCCTGATGAGTTGATCTGCCCTCCGTGAACCCAAGTTGACGCACCGACAGCACTCCAGACAGGCGAATCGCTTCTAGCATTAACACGCGCAAAGCATATTCGAAACACTTCCCCATGTCTGACAGCATGCAAAGCGGTCGAAGGTCGGAAAGAGAATTACAGACTTTCCTGGCCTTCGGTATTAAAGCCAGACGCCCTACTTTCCAAGCCCTTGGAAAGTATCCTAGCCTCAGACAGGAATTGAAAAGGGCACAAACCCAGCCGGATGCAGTGTTACGCAGAACGTGAACGGCCTCGCCAGGGATTTCATCTGGACCCGGAGCTTTTCCTTTCTTCAACATCCCCATTGCGTACCTCACATCTTCGTTCGTGAACACGTCCCCCTGGCGCGAGGTGCCCTGCCCTGGGCTTCAGCATTTCTTTCTGGTGTTAGGAGGAACAGCGCTTGACCCTGCGGCTACCCCCGCGATCTCGCGTGCGTTGGATGCCGACGACGTTGACGCTCCTTCCTGACGAGGCCAGATCAATGAAGCCTGCGCTGCTTCTTCTCCTCTTGCTTCGTCTTCCTCCTCTTCTTCTGCTGCACTACCCCTTGGGATGGCAGCCTCTTCTTGTCGCTCCTGCTCCACCACGAAAAGCGCGGACACCGTTGCGTGGAACTCCTCTCGGTTGAGGCGAACCAGGGGCGACTTCCCCTTCAGACGATTCATGACCGCCTTGTAGGGTTTCCCCCACGGATCTTCTTCGATAGTCGAGAACATCTCACTCCACGATGCCTCTTTATCTCGACGCAATGCCAAGGATAAGGCACGTCGGCTTTCCAGCATCTCCATGCGATACGGGTGTGCCTGCTGTCGTGCTGCCGTCGGGCTCCGGCGAGCCACCTTCTGCCAGTGGTGGCGGAGACGCTTTGCTTGGAGACAAAGATCTGCTATCTCCTGGCCCCAGCATGGTACATTTTGTATTTTCCTCCTCTTGCGGGTCGGCAATGGTGGACGGGTTGACTGAAAGAGCGTCTCTAATTCCTTAATCACTTCATCAATTTCGGCCACGGTGCACAGCGGCGGTAGCGCGGACTGTTCCGATGGACCGGCTGCTGCAGCTCCTCTCTCTTGACTACGTTGAACTGTTGGATCCAGGGATCCTGGCATCTGTAACTGGCCGCTCACTATTTCCCTCCACGCCTCCATGTTCGGGCGACCTAGTCTCGCCTCCCAAAGAGAATTCTCGGGCGAACCAATAGCCTCTGGTCTCGCTTTAAATCGATGAATAAAATAGCGGTGATCCGACCCCGAATAGCGCGTGGACACTGTGGACCTAGATATTCGACCGTGGAGGCTGCGGCTACACGCAAGGGCATCGATTGGAGAACCCACGCCACCACGCTCGAATGACGGGCCTCCTTGACTTGCCACGGGCATCAGCCCTGCTTGCTCGATCAAATTCATCATACGGTGACCGCGTGAATCCACGCGATCTGATCCCCAGTGCGGAGAGCGGGCATTGAAATCCCCGGCGATTGTAATCGGTTTCCTAACACTTGACAGCCATGTCGCAAGACCCGGTAATTGACCTTCAAAGCTTTCTATAGTCAGTGATGGTGAGAAGTAACAACTCACTATCACAAACTCGCGAGTCTCCAATGCCACGCATCCGTCTGTCTCAAACACCTTTCTAGTCACCCCCATGTCGCAGCTAGGACGACTGATATACCACACGCAGGCTGAGCTGCTCCTGTCCTGATGCCAATTCGGATGAGGATTAAACGGCTCACTGATGACGACTATATCCGCGCGAAACTCGTTCACGGCCTGCCACAAGAGATCCTGTGCCGCGCGGCATCTGTTTAAATTGATCTACAGTACGCTGAACGCAGACATGTTTTCCTCTTCTCTTTCTTCTTCGGCTCGGAGATTTAGCAGCACAGTAACGTAGCTATCGGAACAAAAGGAAACGGGCACTCTTAAGTACAAGGATCTACATTTAAGTCGAACTGAACTGACATGGCAGTGATCAACACTTACTGCGACTTGTAACGGCAATGACAACCCCGGTTATGACCCTCACGGTACAAGGATCCTAAACCACAACATGGGTTCGGAAAGCGAAGCAAATGACTTATGATCTATAACTTAAATCTGAATCAAAAGGGGGAAAAGAAAGGAAGGGAAAGAGAATAAGAGAAAGGTAGGAAAAAGGGAAGGGAAAAAGAAAGGGGGAAAGAGGGGGAGAAAACGGAACAACTGTAGCACGGAAGGGATTGTTTCAACTGACTCGCATCAATCTGCGTGCATCGCCCTCCCTCTCCGCCCTGCCCTATCAACTTAATTAAACTCACGCAACCCAATCCAAGGATGAAGCGGGCTGACCTGACCCGACTTAGAAACAAGTCATGGAACCACTCGACAACGTGAAGCGAAGTCAAGCCAAGCCAGGATTTAACTGAATATATTTAATTAATTAAGCTAGTCAAGATCGAACTAATTCAATCAACATCATCAAGAGTAAGGATAGAACTAAGTAATTAGTATCAGGACACCGGCAAACCGAACAGCTATTTTCAGTCGGTATTCGGCCAATATCCAGCATGGTTGACAATCAAGGACTAACCAGCTACGTATTAATAGGAGCAACGACAGCGGAACTAACACCAACATCAGCAACAATAGTAACGGGCAGGCTGAACAAACAAGGATGGTGCGATAAACGTTAATCGACAAATGATCACTCAATACTTACTTACTCAGCGATGCTTGTCGTAGGATGACTGATAGTGATCGGCTGCGTCACTCTTCCTCTGTTTTACTCCTCCTTCCTCTTCTTCTTCACCCGCCTCTGCTATAGACGCGTTGGCGCGTGGGCGTTGTCGGCGACAGCGGGTCCTTTTCGCTGCGAGGATGAGCAATGTGCTGTGGTGTGCTGTGCTGATATGCTGCGCTTAGTTATGCACAATAACCCCTCACTGCACCACGGCGCACGTATCGACACACGCGTATTGCTCCAAGCTTCGATTCGGAGCACCACAAACAGCGCAAACTAGCGACTTCCCCAGTTAGAAATGTACTAAATGAAGGCCCCTACGAGGTGCCCCAATTTATATCCAGAGCGGCCGGCAATCGTTGTGGCTGGGGGAACCTGCGAGGGGTAGTCCCTCATCCTTGAGCCCCGCTTTCGAGACACGCGCTTCGGCACACTCCCCTCGCTTTCTCGCCTCCCCTCGATCGAAGCAGGTGTCTCGTGGTCTTCTTCAACAAAGCCCGGCAACCCAAAACTTACCAAGCCTTCGATGAAAGGACCTAATCAAGTCAACATTAATAACGTGAATAAATTACAATTAAATCAATTGCACTCACTGATCAATAACGGACAAGGGTGTTTACTTAATAAAGCATAGACCAGACTTTCGATTATATCAGATCCTATTTGCTGTGGAAGTATAGAATCAAGTCTCCCCTGGAGGCCGGGGTTGCAGAATACGTCTCCAGCCTCCCTAGCCTGTCATCAAAGGCGACTTAAAAGGCACCACGCGTTTAGCCCCTCTAGATAGGCAGAAACAAGCCGACATGCACGGACGAGGCCCGTTCGCATCCCTTCGGACACCGGCCGATGGGTGACTCGTTGACCCGGTTCCGGCCGCTACCTGCGAGTGGGTGACGTAATCCGCTCATCACCTGCTTGTACGTGCCTCTCACCCACCTGACGAGGCGCCCTAATACTTCTAGCTCTCACGTCTAATCTTAAATTCCAATCTTGATAACACAATTCTAAGATATGCTCCTTTTTCCGAACACCTACTTCTCTCTCTGGAAACAAATTTTGAAGACAATCCGCACCAACTTTCTCTCCCGGAAATTGTATCTAATTACCTCCGTATTTAATGATAAGTTTAAAATTCAAGGTTTGACCCGTATCAACTCTCAATTATAATATTATCGCGGTCTTCAACTGCGGATCACCAATTCTAGTTCCCTGCCAATTTTAGATTTTGTTGAACTTTGAACTCTATTACATTTTTCAAATTACATCTTAATCAATTTAATCAAATTTAATTTAAATCGCATTTTCTGCGGCGTACGATCTCCAATTAGCGCCCTCGAATCTCGGACGCATTATGCTCGCGTCTCGGCTCTCCTCCGGATCCCGACTCGCGGCTTCTTCTCTGATCTCTCCCCAGCGCTCGTTCTTTGCGGCATCCCGTGCTTGATCTTTCCCTCTTGCTGTACCTGCTGGGCAGTGGAGCGAGATCGATCGGCCCGATTCTTCCTCTTGCTGGCCGACTCTCGACGAACTATGACCCTATCTACTCTATTTGTTTGGACCCTCCTGCTGTACGCGAATATGTAGCTCCCTCCATGCGGCATCTCCTACACACCCACTACACCTTGATAGTCAGGCACGGCTTTCCGACATGACTCCCGCGCCCGTCAGCGTGCCCCTGCATATTTATTTTTTGTCAGCTACGCTTCACGTGAACAATAAAACTCCGACTTCTTTATTTTCCTTATTGTTTCCATTCTCCTTTGTCTCCTTCTGGTCGCTCGAGCAGGCCCCCTAGTTTATGCTACTGCCTTACTCTGCTTTACTGCTTCACTGTACTTTCACTCTATTACTCTATTATTCCTTGCGAACTCGCACCGCTTTTACCCTACGTCGCCTCCTTTAGCGCCTTGCTCCTCATTGTCCGTTTATTACCCATCACCTACTTTATCGCCTACCCTACCCGACACCTGGTACAGCTTAACTCCAAATGTACCGCATGCCGCTTTTCAAACTTTCCGCTTACAACTGTTTCTGGCTGTTTTTCGTTGTTCTCTACCGTCCTTTTCCCCTATTCCTCCATTTATTTCTTTATTTATGTTTTTATTTCTCCACTATTTTCACCTTTTACATTCTGCTCAGGATCCACACCCATTCTTACTGTACACATCTGCTTTTACTTTTGAACTTTCAGTTTCTATGTGTTATGTTATCTTAATTCAAGATTCTCAGAACCCCATAATTTCAAGTACAATTCTTCTCCTTGATCACCCATTTTAGCCTCCCCATAACTTTAATTCTAAGATAACGAGCATTTATTCATCTACATATCTTCTTACTCTTCCCCTTAGGTTCTCTGGTTGCATCCGCACTATACGTAGCGTTGCGCTTACGGAGCCCTTACACACATGTAATATAGAATTGAATGAACTGAATGGATGGATGAATGCATGTGACAAACGACACGAGCGTTCCGAGCGCTACCGCGTGCTTTCGCATGAGCATTCCTTCGTTCGAAAAATTTTTCGCGTCCTCTCCCACGCCCGGAATTCGCCCATCGAGAGATTTAGCTCACCCAAATGTGTGTTGCGGTCGATGGTGTCCAGGCAACCCAAGTCTTCCTTTCGCTCGATATCATGCGTGCATTCCGCAGTGCGCGTAACCAATACCAGGCCCGAAATCCGCCCATCGAGAGGCTTAGCTCACCCAAATGTGTGAAGCGGTCGCTGGTGTCCAGGCGGCTCGGGCTCTCCTCACTCTCGCATTCATGCGAGCACTCCTTCGTTTTCGCGACCTCTCCCAGGCTGAGATCCGCCCATCGAGAGGCTTAGCCCGCCCAAAAGTGTGTTGCGGCCTCTGGTGACCAAGCGGCTCAGCTCAATCCTACACATCTCCTGCGGAAACATACGGGTAGGGAAAAATGATTCTGCAACGATAATGCACAGTTCCGGCGGTGTGTACGCACAGCGGCTGTAGAGTGTCCACCAACGCACTCTATACCTTCTGTGGCTAAATGAAATCACCGTCGGTCAAAATAGCCTGCGTTATAAACGGAGGTGCGCTGGGGCTTACCCGCGACGTTCTTGGACGACTGAACGCCTTTAGGTCGTCCGAGTCGGTCGATGTGTAAGCAACAGCGTGGCTACACAAAATGCTCTCCATTAAAGCCCTCTGGGGTTGCCGGAGGTATCTGTGGCCGATAAGGAGCAAGTTTTTAGTGGGTATTGGGGTACTGTAACGATCCAACTCAGGGAAACTTGTTTTGGTATGTACCTTTGAGTCCTACACTGCCCGAGACCCCTCCGAACCCGACGGGTTCTTCGCTTACGTAAATGTATTTTCTTGCTGTCAAAATATTTAAAAAAAAAAGGTTAGGTTAGGTTAGGTTAGGATAGGATAGGTTAGGTTAGGTTAGGTTAGGTTCCACGGACCACGTGGGACGCGACGACGCCGCAGGGATCCGCCACCGTAAGGAGTGCGGGGGGGCGACGGCGGCATTCGCTATTTGACCCCCCGGCGCGACGGATGCGGACGGGGTAGTGTAGCGGGAGGGCCCGCGTGCCCTCCCGCCTCCTGGGAGAAATATTTTTACGGGGCCAAATCGGGGGCCCCTCTCCGTCCGCCGCTGGGGGGCCGGGTGACTACGGGCGGAGAGTGGCGTCACCCTCCCACGATGGGAGTGGCGCTAGCCCCCGCAGGGGGGGTGCAGCGGAGCCGATGGTGTCCTCCTGGAGGGTGGCCGGCGACGGCTCACCGCAGCCCACAGGGGGACGACTCGGTGGGCCGCGGGCGCCCTGTCTGGGCGCCATTGCACACGGACCCGCGGTGTAGCCGGCACCGGAAGCCGGCGGAGCGAAGGACAGCGCCCGATCTTCCTCGCGGGCGGGCGGAGGTTGCTCTTCCCCGTACCCTGTGGGGTGATCGAGGCGCGGGGACTGCAGGCGGTACGGGCTGGGGGGCCCGACCGCTATTGCACGCAGTTCCCCCGCGATGGAGCTGGCACCGGGTGCGACCCCTGGTGCCGACTGGGGGAGTCGTTACTCCCCCGGTGAGGGGCGCTTTCAGCGCATGGCGGGGGAGGCTCTGGAGTTATAGTAATCAGGTCCCGGAGCCTCTGCCATACGCCAGAGGAGGTCGCCGTGGGGTTTTGGTCAGTAGGAATCTGACACTCCCCCGCTGCCCTCCCCTAGGGGTGGCGGTGGGTCTTATGTAAGATTTCCCCACGAAAAAAAAAAAAAAGGTTGGGTTCCCGCTCGACGCGTCGAGGAGAGCGGACGTGTTTCGTGGTCGCTCCGTGGTTAGATTTTCAACGCGGTGGATAGCGGCTTAGTTATTCGCGTCTTTTGGTAAAATCATTTTTATTATGTGTTCGGAAGTGCTATTGTGTCGTTTTTTCATTAAATATTGTGTTAATTTATTGTTAAATAACGAAAACGTGATGTGCGTGTTACGCGGCATATCGACGTCGTGTTTCCGGTGTTCGGGGTGTTAATTATAAACAATGGACATTATTTAAGGATAATTTTCGTAAATTGGAAACGATTCGCAGTGAAATTCCGCGTTTTTTGGAGCCATAGCTCCAAAACTACGCATCTGATCAAAAAATCTCATAGAACATAAATAGTAGGAAATTTATATTTCCTACAAAAAAGGTCTCTTAACATTTTGCCATAGCTCGCACCGTTTCCGAGATATTTGCAGATTTACCTCAAGGAAAGGGGCGTCACGCACATATTCCGAGATATTTCTTCCTCTTCCTGTTCTTCTTCTGCACAGCTGCGCTAGAAGTGGCATTTACAGCTCGGAATAGTGAATACAGCTTAGAATAGTGCAGAGTTACCGCAAAGAAAGGGGCCACAGTGTTTCTTCTTCCTTACCTAATCGGTAAAACGTTCATTTTGAACTGCACTTTATTGTCGTTTGGAGCGACGACGCTGGCCGATTGTGTTGTCTTGCAAGGCCCCAATATGGATCTCTCTTCTTTTCTCTGAATCGATGCATGCTGCCCAGTTGCCTGGTTGTTGGAAAGTCCCTGTACGAGAGTGCATACAAGCCTGTTTACTTACGGTACTTCATTGATTTATTATTTTATTTACTTACTAATATTATTTGACCGAGAGTTGTTTTTATTGGGCTCACGGGACTTTCCTGATCGCATGCGTTGTTGACGTTGTTTGACTTTACTGGTTGATTTTGTCTAAGTTAAATGTTTTATTCTATTTATGTATTCGGCCCTTCGTTCTGTGGCGCTTCCTGATTCCGTTGATTCTGTTGTTCTGTTGTTCTGTTGTTTTGTATAATCTGTTTTCTGCGGCGCGATATGTAGTAATACAGTGTGTCCTGCAATCTGCGCAATCTGTGGATCTTATTCGGGTTGATTCATTTGATTTCATTTTATTTCTCCTCATTGTTTGTAATTTATATTTATATTTATCTGTAGTTTATATTTATTTCATTCCACCCTATTACAAACGTATGATTCATATTTATATATAATAAATAACCGTAGTATTGATTTTACTAACTGATTTATCCTCCATCTTGATCTGTCTGGAAGCTTGATTTGATGTTCGGATGCTTTATACCTTCGTGAAAGTACTGTATATCAGACTTATCTTTGATGATAAGTTTGATGGTAAGTATGGATTCCTAGGATTGCGCGGCTGCACGATGGATGGTTTTGCAGTCGATAACTGTGTGTACCGGGTAACTGGCACGCGGTAGGTAATTGCTGCGCGGCAGATAATTGGTCTGTGGATAACCGTTCTTCGGGCAGTATTGCATGCTTTACTTATTACGATGCCTTTTGCTATCGTTATCTTTCGTAGGTACCTTACTTCTGGATTTCATCCCGGTGATTTATTGAAGGTTATTGAAGTATTTTCGCTTTTATTTCCGCTTTTCGCTTTCAAACGTTTATATATTCTGTATAATTAGTTGATTAATTTGATGATTTGGTGGTTAATTTGATGGTCGATAATCATTATGGTATGGACTAGGGAATTCGAACACTAGGTATCTATGTTCTTTATGGTTTATGGTCGCGCTCTTTATTTTACTTCGCCCGGTTTCCTATCTTAGTTGACGTTGACATGGTCATCGGTCATCTATGATGTGATATGATACGAACTGTTAAGTGATAAGTGTTAATTGAACTGAATTAATTAATTAATTGAATTGAATTTATTGAAATTATTGAATTTTGAATTTTCTAATTTAAATTTTGTATTTATTCGTGCGGATGTGATTGCTGTGACAGTGCGCGTACTAATGTGCTACGCTCGGAGGTATTGTATTGTAGTGTAATTGCAGTGTATTAGTTACTGTGGTATCATTAGCTCCGTTTTGTGCATTTTATACATTCGGTGCATTTACATTACTTACTATTATATATTATATGCTGTATTATGTTATATTATATTATGTTATATTGTATTATGTTATATCTGTGATGATTATATATGCGATTATATTTGCGGTTATATTTATTTGACTTAGTTTAATGGGTCTTCAATTATGGAATTTAGAAGAGTCTATCTGAATTGGATGGATTAATGAGTTTATATCATATGCGTATATTGCGTTTATAATCCCTTTGCATATTTTGAGGGTGGGTTTGATTCTGATTCTGGTTTCTTGTTTCTTAGTTCTTAGCTCCTTAGTTCCTCTTGTAGTATCATGCATTGTTTCTAAGCTTTCGGGGGTTGTTTGGGCTCCCAGGCATTGTCAATTAATTGTAGACTATAAGATGTATCATATATCCTTTAGCAATTTAGATATGAATGACGTGTAACGACATTGGTTTATTGGTTTATTGGTTGATTGTTTGCCGTTCACTATTCACTATCCTTATTCTTTTCTTATTTTTATTCTTGGTCACTTGACATGTTTCAGTGACTTCTTCTTCAATTGAGTGTTACGTTTTACGTTCCATGTTCCTATAATATTATTTACTGCTCTTTTGTAGCTCTTCGTACCCCCCCTCAGGATACTGTTTTGCATACTATGTTTAATTCAATTCTAGTGCAGCTGTGACAGTTGTGAATCTGTGTATTTTGAATACTTACGGTACTTTATGCAATCTTTTGTACATTAATTACCCTTTCTTAATTACAATTCTAATTCTGATTTTGATTCTGATTTGGAAAGTGTTAGTTCAGTATTGGTTAACACGGCTGGTGCTCAGGGAGGCATACGCTGCGGTAGTCCGTCCTGCATGATACAATGTCTTTATGGATTTCTATACATACATATATGCGTTATGGTTCCTTAAATTCTTTGAATTTCTTGACCGTGGATCTCATATGACTTTCTTATAGGAGTGTCTGGCTTGGTTTAGCACCCATATGCCTTTTCTATTAATTGGTATTAAAGGGGGTTTAATGGAACTGCATCATTTAAGCTGACTATGGTATGAGGAGTTTAATTAATTATCTACATCGGTATACTTATTAAATTGATTATATTTGGAGTGTTTTCGTTACATATTATATATACACATATGTTCATAGTAATTTTGATCTATTGTAGTGTAGTTTAGTTTTCTTGTACCTTTATATTATGATTTAGTAGTAATATGGTTGTATGTGGGGTTTATTGTTGATTGTTTATTATTGATTAGTTTTCACCACGCGCTGTATTGCATCGACTTACCTGTGTTACGTTGCGCGTGCGACGGCGCAACGTAAAAGGGCTAATACGTAAAAGAAAGGAGAGTGCTGCTATTTCAACTAGAAGATTGAAAGGCAATTCCCTATACTTTTTACCCTATTCTGAGCGCGATGGTTGGTATCGCTGCCACCAGTCTGGTGCGGGTTAACGCTTTCGACAATTTAAAAGACGAAAGACAATTATCAAGATGTTAGAGTTTAGAATTTAACTTTTTAATCTTTCGTTTGGGTTCGTTCACGCTTTAGGTCCCGTACGGGTCCCTCCTTGAATCTGTATATGATGGTAGGCGTATAACTGAAAAGTGTGTGTGGTGTGTTGAAATAAATTTGAAAACTGTTTAACTGGTAAAACTGGTTTAATTATGAATAAGAATCAGAAAAATTAACAGAATATGAAAAGCCAAAAATTGAAGATGTTTTAATTTTGAAACTCGTTATTGAAAATACTAGTTTTATACGTATTGGTTAACAAGGGTAAAGATGATTCGTAAAAATAACAAAAATATAATGATATATAAAAATGTAAAAATATAATGATATGCGCGCGCTGAAATCACACTTTGAAGGTTAACAATTTTTTATACGGCCGCGGGAAATGATATGTTCCAATCCCGTTTTCCTCTGTTTTAATTCAAAATTTGGCGTATTCCCGCCGTGAGGATACACCCTAGCCGGAGATATTCTCGGCACCCCCGAAAGGGCAGGACTAAGGTGCCCCCTTGATAGAATAAGTAATGAATTATGAAAACGGAATCGTAACACAATTATAGTTGTACGTAATTTATCGATACCTCAAACGATGGAACGATCTGACCGGAGAATTCTCGGAACCCACGAAGGGCTGGACAGATCGCCCGTTTTGCCAATATGTAGTCGTCGTGTTCAAAAATGGTAAATGGATCGACTTACCGAAACGCTGTTTAATATAATACAAGATAACAAATTTGCTTGTAGAGATCTCTATGTTCGCTGGATATTCTGGAACACCAAAGAACGGTAAGAATTGTGAACACTGCACTTGTCGCGGCGATAATGAATTAAACGAAACGAGTACGTCGACGAGAGACAAACGAATACGAACGGAAAAGTATATGTATTGAGTTACGCGGAATGAAGCTAATACGAAATCCTACGCGAGCAAACGATTTAAAATAAGAAAGAAAAAGATAGAAATTTAGGGAGAAGGAAAATTTAACGTGCGCGTCTGTGAGTCCTTATTCAGAATTCCGATGATTTTAACCCGCACGGCACTCTGCCTCGCTACGCGGAGGACTTTACCGCAGAGAAAATATCGCGAAGTTCCGAATAACTCTGTCTCTCGGACACACGGGCTCAAGATCACGTACCTCGACGATTGATCGATCAAGAGTGTCGAAATTTGCGCGAGATCGACGGGCGAAGGGCCCGTCGCGCGATCATCGTCCTTGGAGGGGACGGATTGACGAATCGTGGCACGTGCTCGGAAGTGTCGCGTGCCCGGTGATTGGCTAAGACGCGCGAGCTAGACGAAGATTCCTCATCCCCTTTCTTTGGTGTTCCTTTTTCTTTCTATTTCGTCGCCATGATCGTTTCAACGGTTTTCTAGAAACTACGCAGTATTTCCATTAAACGTATAATTTCTAATTGCGGCTATTGATTGAGTTTGATTGACAAAATGATGAACTATTATTATTAAATGAGTACTATGGATTTGATTAGAATACAAAACGGACTTAAACTGTATAAATTAACAGATGTATAGATTAACAGAATTATTTACTTTCCTGATTAATAACGAAGATCTTTAGCGTAAAAGCGGACGATGCCTTTGAGATAGTCGCAATGGCGATTATGCATTCGTTTACAATCTTTCGCATAATTATTTCTGTGGAATCGATATTTCGTTAGCGATGAATTTAAACATTTCTACCAGAACGTTCCTTTGTTCAAAATTCGCCGTTGTCGCTAGGTAGTTCTTATAATTTCGAACACAATAGTGTTTATTGCTTTGAACGACCCTTGATTTTCGAACGGCGGTCGAACGTTCGCGAAGTTAGACTTTGTAAGGGTTCTCATTCATTTTAGTTTCATCGTTTAAAGTCTTATTCATCCATCCATTACTTTCACACTATCATTCGACCAGGTAATAATGATCCTGGTTGGACCGGCTGACGCTTTCTGCAAATGAGAGGGAAAGAGTTTCCTTAACAAAGAAGTTATTACGGTTTTTCCGTTTCTACGCAGTTACCAAGGGAAATTCCCGGAATGCGAAGCACTGGATAACTGCGTAGCGCTGGTGTTGTGCGAACGGCTCTCTCTCTCTCTTACGAGCTAACGCGAGTTTTTGTGCGTTACCCGATATTAAACTGTCTTGTATTTCGATGGTTGGCGACGATAGTTTCAAGGAGGGTCACGTAAGCTATTGTAAAGAAGGAAACAGAAATGACCTTTCCTCGTGTACCTCGCATGAGAATTCTTGGAACCCTAGGGCTTGACAAGATACACGATTCCAGGGTAGAGTAGAATAAAGAAGAGAAAGCAATAGAAGAAGTCAAAAATAGAAAAGAATTAAACTCAAACTCTTCCTTGTACACCCCTGCATGAGAAATCCTCGGAACCTCGAAAGGCTTGACAAGTATGTACAAGGTAGAGGAGGAATGAAAAGATTGGCGGAAAAGTGAAACACCCACCTCACGACCCTTACATGAGAAATCCTCGGAACCTCGAAAGGCTTGATAAGGGACGCAAGGCGGATAAATTTCAAAATTTCCGCCGGGGCGTAACACCTGTATCAGTATTAATATTAATACCATACTTATCGGAGCGGTATTATAATCCAGTAACAATCTAATCTACTCAATTTATAACTATTTGAATTGTTTGATCTGCCTTATGGTTTATGCCGATTTAGGTCTCATGTACTCCCTATATTATATCAGATGGGTATTCTCTTCTCCTGTTATCCGTTAATTACACTCTACCTCCACTTCCATTGGCTGGCGTTAGGGCTTCCTGCAAATAGACTAGGATTATGTTACATTTTACATTTAATACTATGGTTAATTTCTGATGTTAACAGTTCTGTCTCTTCCTATTATTCTCATTATGAGGTATATGTTGCTACTTATCTTTATTGATGATTTGCTCGCAATAATTTCTAATTGTTTTTTATTGCCTTCATTTGATCATTGATTGTACTCCATCATGTTCGCTTGCCAACCACGTTGAGGTTGTGGTCGCGTAAATGTTCCTGCAAGTAAATTTAAGTAACTTAATAGTTTCAATGAGTGGCTTTCAATTATTAGTATTACATTACGCTCGCCTATTTATTTTCTTCCCAGCTTACTTTCTGGTTATACCCTATATTCTATATTTTATACTGTACCTTATTTACCTTTACCTCTGATAATAATTAGTAGCATTCTATGTTATGTTATGTTTGCTTCTCTTCTCTCATGGCTGGCTTGCTATTTGCTATCTGTCTGGCGACTTTATTTTACTTTACGGTTCACATCCTTGGTTTATTTCATCTCAAATTTATGGTTTATCTTGAGTTTAATTTTATGTGATTATATTGTGCGCTAGTATTGAATGTTAAATATTCCTCTTCTGCTATTTGGCTGCTCGACTGTATGTATGTATGTGTGACGTTTTAGGTTTTGGGGGTTTTGTTGGTCATTTGCTTATGTCCAGTTCACATATGCTCGCTTGCCTGCTTGCGTGCAATACTACTTATGTTTACTTCACAGTTTCTCACGTTCTCATATTGCTTACTGTTTCTTTTACTGTTAACTATTCATTAACTGCTCCATTGCATTAGATGCATATATATATTTCTTTCCCGTTGTATTTGTGATTTGATTTAAGCGGTTTTAGTATGTTTAGTATGTTCAGTATGTTATTATGACAGCTGTTATTGAATGTATGGGCTCCTCTATTATATTCATGGGCTTCATGTGCTTATTAATTCCTATACATCATTCATTATTTATTTATTCATTCACTCATTCATTTATTCATTTATTTATTCATTTATTCTGTACTCATTATTTATTCATTATTTATCGTTGCATATTTGGGGCATTCGAAGCGCTACTCGAAGCGCTATGCTTGTCATGAGCGTGTGTGTGTGTGTGTAAAGTATGTATGGGACAGGTCATCGAGGATTGCAGCCTACCAAGATGTGGCGCAGTCACCCGGGGAAAGGACTCGTCCCGGGCCCGGGCTGTGCTGAAGAGCAAGTCCTGTT
>NW_025791116.1:70586-193300 GCF_907164935.1 Osmia bicornis bicornis
AAACTGCGCATCTGATCAAAAAATGTCATAGAACGTAAATAGTATGAAATTTAATTTTCTACAAAAAAGGTCTCTAAATATTTTGCCACAGCTCGCACCGTTTCCGAGATATTTGCAGATGTACCTCAAGGAAAGGGGCGTCACGCACATATTCCGAGATATTTCGTCTTCGTCAACACAGCTGCGCTGGAAGTGGTAGCTACAGCTTAGAAAAGTTCAGAGTTACCTCAAAGAGAGGGGCGACGGTGTTTCTTCATCTTTATAATGTTGGTACGGCGTCGGAACTTTGAAATGATATGTAATATACATTTAACAACAATATCAATATTACTATATCTACATTAGATATACTGTAATATCTTGATACCTTCCTACAGATCAATGTACATTTAATAACAATATCATTATTGCAATATCTGCGTTACATAATTAATATACATTAATAACAATATCATTATAACTATGTCAGCATTAGATATGTAACATACGTTCAATAACAATGTCATTATTACTATAACCTCATTAGAAATAATGTAATATACTGATTCCCTAATACAGGGCAATATACATTTAATAACAATATCATTATTACTATATCTGCATTAGGAATAACGTAATATACTGATTCCTTCGTACAGATCAATGTACATTTAGTAACAATATTGTTGCGACGGTGAGAAGTTCCCGCTCTTTCGACGCATCGACCGCTTCTTGATATATCGAAAGAGCCATCGACTGCCCCGTCCGAAGCTGTCGTCGAATCATAACGTGAAGCTATCCCTTGTTTCGAGCGGAAACACGTCACCGGATGCTTGAAGTCTCTTAGACAACCGCGCGTCTTTGAATATCAGATTGTATCGGGAAGCCGAAATGTACGGATCTATTGCTAAACCAATTGTGTAACTGAAATATAGACAGTCTAGTTTGCTCCTGGTGTATTCATTTAACTATGGAAAGCGCGAGCTCTACTCCCCGCCGCAACAATATCATTACTACTATATCTTCATTAGATATAATGTAATACACTGATTCGCTAATACAGATCAATGTATATTTAATATAAATATCATTATTACTATTTCCACGGCCCTGATGAGGGAGGTGATAAGTCGGCATGGAGTACCGTTGGAGCTTCATTCTGATCAGGGTCGCAGTTTAGAGTCAACTATCTTTAAAGAGTTGATGAAGATGTTGAGAATAAAGAAAACAAGAACAACTCCTTTGCACCCTCAATCGGATGGACTCCTGGAGCGGTTGTTGAGGACCTTGATGCAGTATTTATCCCAAAAAGGATTGGGATGAGTGGATTCCGCCGTTTTATTAGCATATCGTTCATCTCGACATGAAGTTACTCTGAATAGTCCTTCCATGCTTCTGTTGGAACGAGAATTTCACCTACCTTTGGATTGCCCGGAGGAACTATTGCTTTTGAATAGAAGGAAGAGACTGCTTACATCGAAGAAACTAGGAGAACTCCAGTGTGATTGGGAAGGACCCTATGAAGTAATGAACCGGTTAAATGAGTTAATATACGGCCATATTTCGCTCCCCAAAATCTAAACCTAAGGTGGTTCACGTGAATCGTTTGGCTCCATATGAACATTCACGGGAAAGAAACACCTAAATAGGGAAGGATCAAGAATAGGAGACTGAGGAGGGTGTTTCTTCTGGCGTCTTCGTCCTAGAAGAAGACGTTTCGTCGCACAAAGCCAGGATGAAGTTTCTTTCGGCCACGGTAAACTTGCTGGGCTACGCGTGTCTAAACGATGGAGGAAGTGTTGTTCTCTTCGGAGGAAGAGGGCATCCCCTCAGCCGGTGTCCCGTTTATTTAGATTTTGTATTCGGGGTTCTGGTCATCGGACTGCGTAGTTGTGGTATGCTCCGGAACCACCAGTCCATCGAGGAAAGACTTTGCTTGATGGCTGGGGAGCACCCCCGGTAGAGTGGACCCGTTGGACTGGAATTTCTTCATCCGAGAAGACTTCGAGAGGAAGGCGTGAAGGCCCAGGAATCAAGAGGAAGGGCGAGGAACTGTCGGGACCTCCTCGAAGAAAGAAGAGTGCTAAGAAGAATTGGAAATCGAAGAAAGAAGAATAGGAAATTGGAGCGGTTTATAAGTTGACTTGATAGCACTGAACCGGCGTATTGCTCAGGGTTTTTGAGTGGTTTTTCCCTGGGACGAAGGACGAATGGTCAAGACGTTAGCTGCCTGAGAGGGCCACTTAGGTAACTGTTACGCTTTTGGTTTTAACCTCCTTTCAGGCAGAGGTACTAAAGAAGAGGTTAGCATCCATGGAAGACTGACAGCCCGAGGTTAGAGACTATGACTTGATTTGGCTTGTTGATCGGCCTACGTGAAGACGGTTACAAGTATGAAGATGCCCGCGGTCGGGTCGACCGCTTATTGAAGGAGGGGAGCAATGTTGCGACGGTGAGACGTTCCCGCTCTTTCGACGCATCGACCAGCTTCTTGATTTATCGAAAGAGCCATAGACTGCACCGTCCGAACCTGTCGTCGAATCATAACGTGAAGCTATCCCTTGTTTCGAGCGAAAACACGTCACCGGATGCTTGAAGTCTCTTAGACAACCGCGCGTCTTTTGATATCAGATTGTATCGGGAAGCTGAACTGTACGGATCTATTGCAAAAACCAATTGTGTAACTGAAATATAGACAGTCTAGTTTGCTCCTGGTGTATTCATTTAACTATGGACAGCGCGAGCTCTACTCCCCGGCGCAACAATATCATCACTACTATATCTGCATTAGATAACGTAATATACTGATTCCCTATACAGATCAATGTACATTTAATAAAAATATCCTTATTATTATATCTGCATTAGATATGTAGTATACATTTAATAACAATATCATTATTACTATGTCAGCATTAGATATGTGATATACATTTAATAACAATATCATTATTACTATATCTTCATTAGATATAATGTAATACACTGATTCGCTAATACAGATCAATGTATATTTAATATAAATATCTTTATTACTATATCTGCATTCCATATGTAATATACATTTAATAACAATATCATTATTACTATATCTGCATCAGATATGTAAGACACATTTAATAGCAATATCATTATTACTATATCTACATTAGATATAATGTAATATACTGATTCGTTACTACAGATCAATGTACATTTAATAACAATATCATTATTACTATACCCCCATTAGATATAATGTAATATATTGATACCTTCCTACAGATCAATGTACATTTAATAACAATATTATTATCACTATATCTATATGAGATATAATGTAATATACTGACACCTTCCTACAGATCAATGTACATTTCGAAACAATACCATTATTACTATAGCTGCATTAGATATGTAATATACATTAAATAACAATATCATTATTACTGTAGCTGCGTTACATATGTAATATACATTTAATAACAATATCATTATTACTACATCTACATTCGAAATAATGTAATATACTGATTCCTTCATACAGATCAATGTACATTTAATAACACTATTATTATTACTATATCTGCGTTAGATATGTAATATACGTGTAATAACAATATCATTATTACTATATCTACGTTAGAAACAATGTAATACACTTATCCCTTCGTACAGATCAATGTACATCTAATAACAATATCATTATTACTATATCTAGATTAGATATAATGTAATATATTGATACCTTCCTACAGATCAATGTACATTTAATAACAATATCATTATTACTATATCCACATTAGAAACAATATGTTCTCGGCGAGAATTAGAGTTTTCTGAATAGGCGTGGATTCCGTATTTTCAAAGACGTGGGCGTCGAGGAGAAGATGAACGACACAGCTTAGCGGTCAGTATTGTGTATAACTTATAATTTTTACACAATGAGTAGTGAATTAAGCACTACAAAAATCACACTTGTGTTTGAATTTGGGATTCCACGATTCACAGACTTCGCGGTGCAAGGCACCGAAATGAATTTAAAACTGCTCTAAACTCGAGTAAAGATAAAGATCTTGGTCGTTGTTGTCGCTTGATAATCGCCCTCTGAATTGCTTTCACAATAATGCCGTAACGGTTCGAATTTAGGAGTTTTAATATTGCCGAGCGCTCGGATCAGTCGTTAGACAGCGCAGCAGCGATTACTTTTACTTATTTGGCGAAGACGGGATTATCGACCCGTGTTACCGATCGAGATATTCGTACGAGTTTGATTTGCGAAATTCGTACACGTACACACGTTATAAAGATGCAGAAACACCGTGGCCCCTTTCTTTGAGGTAACTTTGCACTATTCTGAGCTGTATTCACTATTCGACGCTGTAAATGCCACTTCCAGCGCAGCTGTGCAGAAGAAGAACGAGAAGAAGAAGAAGTATCTCGGAATATGTGCGTGACGCCCCTTTTCTTGAGGTAAATCAGCAAATATCTCGGAAACGGTGCGAGCTATGGCAAAATGCTAACAGACCTTTTTGTAGAAAAATTAAATTTCCTACTATATATGTTCTATAAATGTCCATAGATCTGTAGGAAGGTATCAGTATAATACATTGCATCTAATGTAGATATTGTTATACAATGTATATTACATATCTAATTCAGATATGGTAATAATGATATTGTTATTAAATGTATATTACATATCTACTGCAGATATAGTAATAATGATATTGTTATTAAATGTATATTATATATCTAATGCAGATGTAGTAATAATGCTCTTGTTAATAAATGTACATTGATCTGTAGGAGGGAACCAGTATTTTACATTATATCTAATGGAGATATAGTAATAATAATATTGTTATTAAATGTATATTACATATCTAACGCAGAGATAGTAATAATTATATTGTTATTAAATGTACAATGACCTGTAGGAAGGCATCAAGATATTACATTATATCTGATGAAGATATAGTAATAATGATATTGTTATATAATGTACATTACATATCTAATGCAGATATAGTAGTAATGATATTGTTACTAAATGTACATTGATCTGTAGGAAGGTATGAGTATATTACATTATGTCTAATGCAAATGTACTAATAATGAAATTGTTATTAAATGTATATTACATATCTAATGCACATATAGTATTAATGATATTGTTATTAAATGTACATTGATCTGTCGGAAGGTATCAGTAAATCACATTATATCTAATGTAGATATAGTACTAATGATATTGTTATGAAATATATGTCACATATCTAATGCTGATATAGTAATAATGATGTTGTAATTAAATGTATATTACATATCTAATGCAGATATAGTAATAATGATATTGTTATTTAATGTATATTACAGATCTAGTGCACATATAGTGATAATGATATTGTTATTAAATGTACATTGATCCGTACGAAGAAATCAGTATATTACGTTATTTCTAAGGTAGATACAGTAATAATGATTTTGTTATTAAACGTATATCACGTATCTAATGCAGATATAGTAGTAATGATATTGTTACTAAATGTACATTGATCTGTAGGAAGGTATCAATATATTACATTATATCTAATGCAGATATAGTAATAATAATATTGTTATTAAATGTACATTGATCTGTAGGAAGGTATCAGTATATTACATTATATCTAATGAAGATATAGTAATAATGATATTGTTACTAAATGTTCTTTGATCTGCATGAAGGAATCAGTATATTACATTATATCTAATGTAGATATACTAATAATGATATTGTTATTAAATGTAAATTACATATCTAGCGCAGATATGGTAATAATGATATTGTTATTAAATGTACATTGATCTGTAGGAAAGCATCAAGATAATACATTACATCTGATGAAGATATAGTAACAATGATGTTGTTATTTAATGTACATTGATCTGTAGGAAGGTATCTGTATATTACATTGTATCTAATGAAGATATAGTAATAATAATATTGTTCCTAAATGTACATTGATCTGTAGGAAGGTATCAGTATATTACATTATATCTAAGAAGATATAGTAATAATGATATTCTTATTAAGTGTACATTGATCTGTAAGAGGGAATCAGTATATTCCATTATATCTAATGAAGATATAATAATAATGATATTGCTATAAAATGTATATTGCATACCTAATGCACATATAGTAATAATGATATTATTATTGAATGTACATTCATCTGTACGAAGCAATCAGTATATTACATTATTTCTAAGGAAGATATAGTAATAACGGAACTTTTAAACATCTCGATACATCTCGAAAACTACGGATCTGATCAAAAAATCTCAATAGCAACATAAATAGTACGAAATTTAATTTCCTACAAAAAAGGTCTCTTAACATGTTGCCATAGCTCGCACCGTTTCCGAGATATTTGCAGATTTACCTCAAGGAAAGGGGCGTCACGCACATATACCGAGATATTTCTTCTTCTTCTTGTTCCTCTTCTGCGCACCGGCGCTGGAAGTGGCATCTGCAGCTCGGAATAGTGAATACAGCTTAGAGTAGTGCAGAGTTACCTCAAAGAAAGAGGCCACAGTGTTTCTTCTTCCTTATAATGTTGGTACGGCTTCGGAACTTTTAAATATCTCGATATATCTCGAAAACTACGCGTCTGATCAAAAAATGTCATACAACATAAATAGTAGGAAATTTAATTTGCTACACAAAAGGTCTCTTAACATTTTGCCATAGCTCCCAGCGTTTCCGAGATACTTGCAGATTTACCTCAAGGAAAGGGGCGTCACACACAAATTCCGAGATACTTCTTCTTCTTCTTGTTCTTCTTCTGCACAGCTGCGCTAGAAGTGGCATTTACAGCTCGGAATAGTGAATACAGCTTAGAATAGTGCAGAGTTACCGCAAAGAAAGGGGCCGCAGTGTTTCTTCTTCCTTACCTAATCGGTAAAACGTTCATTTTGAACTGCACTTTATTGTCGTTTGGAGCGACGACGCTGGCCGATTGTGTTGTCATGCAAGGCCCCAATATGGATCTCTCTTCTTTTCTCTGAATCGATGCATGCTGCCCAGTTGCCTGGTTGTTGGAAAGTCCCTGTACGAGAGTGCATACAAGCCTGTTTACTTACGGGCGGATTTGCGCGCGTGGCGGAAACTTGGATGCTTGCGAGGCGTGCTTTGATTTATCCTTATTAAATTAAGTAAATTTTTATTCCTTTTGCATTTGTATGGACGCAATCGCTTACAATTTACAATTTGCAATTTACAATTTGCAATCTATGTGTTCAAAAGTGTTCGAGATTGTAAGGAGGTCTTGAGCTTGCGATTGAGAACCGGTTCGGGATGTAGGATCGGCAGTGAGACGGCAATTGAAAATGAATGCACTTGAGATTGCACAAAACAAACAATGTATATTTACAGGCACAAATACACTATGTACAGTATTTACAATAAATTGTGCGTTGCACGAATTTATGATGATCATAGATCGTGAAGATTCACCCGCGTCGCGGAGAATTTGCGATCGAGATTGCGCTGTATTAGAACCACCTGTTGGTTCAACACGTGGTCACCACGAAATTCTACTAATTTCGTGGATTTGCACGAACTAGATTAACCGCGAGTTCGCGTTGGCCGTCGGCACAGAATTCGCGTTGCGATGCTGAGTTCTTTAGAATCGAAATTCGTTAATTGTACTAGAAATTTTTGGAATCAGTACTGCACGTGTTTACCGTAACGATACAAAACCGTAATGGCCGAACCACCGGCTTCGTCGTAGCAAGAGCCGTTGGCTTCTTCCCGGTGACGTCAAGCTCGGTGATTGGTCAGCCTGACCGGCATCCATCGTGGCTGCCGGTCACGCTGAAGAGTGCTGCCGCGGTTCGTGTGGCGACGGTTGAAATCAACGCATTTTCGAAAACTATGACTTATAACCGTATAATCTATAATTTATAAAGTAGGGGGGATTGAGCCAATAAGGCCTACGGTTATATTTAGTTGGAATATAACTCATTTGCTGTATTTATTATTTTACATTATATTACATTTCATTACATTACATTACATTATGTCGGCTATGTATGTCGGTTATATTGGTTACGTATGTTGCGCGTTACACACTTTCTGTAGTTCCCAATTTGTGAATATCCTTAGCTGTTTTACCTGCATTCAGTTTACGTACATTCATTCATTTATTATTCATTCATTCCTCCATTTTGATGTTGATTGATTAAAGCTATACATTGATCTGATTCGATTTTTCTTGATTTATTGATTCATTTCTGCTTCATATTTCATTTCTGCTAGTTGCCTGTTACCATGATTTATTCTAGTTTCATTGATTTATTATTTTATTTTACTTACTAATATTATTTGACCGAGAGTTGTTTTTATTGGGCTCACGGGACTTTCCTGATCGCATGCGTTGTTGACGTTGTTTGACTTTACTGGTTGATTTTGTCTAAGTTAAATGTTTTATTCTATTTATGTATTCGGCCCTTCGTTCTGTGGCGCTTCCTGATACCGTTGATTCTGTTGTTCTGTTGTTCTGTTGTTTTGTATAATCTGTTTTCTGCGGCGCGATATGTAGTAATACAGTGTGTCCTGCAATCTGCGCAATCTGTGGATCTTATTCGGGTTGATTCATTTGATTTCATTTTATTTTCCTTATTGTTTGTAATTTATAATTTATATGTAATTTATATTTATTTCATTCCACCCTATTACAAACGTATGATTCATATTTATATATAATAAATAACCGTAGTATTGATTTTACTAACTGATTTATCCTCCATCTTGATCTGTCTGTAAACTTGATTTGATGTTCGGGTGCTTTATACCTTCGTGAAAGTACTGTATATCAGACTTATCTTTGATGATAAGTTTGATGGTAAGTATGGATTCCTAGGATTGCGCGGCTGCACGATGGATGGTTTTGCAGTCGATAACTGTGTGTACCGGGTAAATGGCACGCGGTAGGTAATTACTGCGCGGCAGATAATTGGTCTGTGGATAACCGTTCTTCGGGCAGTATTGCATGCTTTACTTATTACGATGCCTTTTGCTATCGTTATCTTTCGTAGGTACCTTACTTCTGGATTTCATCCCGGTGATTTATTGAAGGTTATTGAAGTATTTTCGCTTTTATTTCCGCTTTTCGCTTTCAAACGTTTATATATTCTGTATAATTAGTTGATTAATTTGATGATTTGGTGGTTAATTTGATGGTCGATAATCATTATGGTATGGACTAAGGAATTCGAACACTAGGTATCTATGTTCTTTATGGTTTATGGTCGCGCTCTTTATTTTACTTCGCCCGGTTTCCTATCTTAGTTGACGTTGACATGGTCGTCGGTCATCTATTATGTGATATGATACGAACTGTTAAGTGATAAGTGTTAATTGAACTGAATTAATTAATTAATTGAATTGAATTTATTGAAATTATTGAATTTTGAATTTTCTAATTGAAATTTTGTATTTATTCGTGCGGATGTGATTGCCGTGACAGTGCGCGTACTAATGTGCTACGCTCGGAGGTATTGTATTGTAGTGTAATTGCAGTGTATTAGTTACTGTGGTATCATTAGCTCCGTTTTGTGCATTTTATACATTCGGTGCATTTACATTACTTACTATTATATATTATATATTATATGCTGTATTATGTTATATTATATTATGTTATATTGTATTATAGTATTCTTATTGTATTGTGTTGGTTATATCTGTGGTTATATCTGTGATGATTATATATGCGATTATATTTGCGGTTATATTTATTTGACTTAGTTTAATGGGTCTTCAATTATGGAATTTAGAAGAGTCTATCTGAATTGGATGGATTAATGAGTTTATATCATATGCGTATATTGCGTTTATAATCCCTTTGCATATTTTGAGGGTGGGTTTGATTCTGATTCTGGTTTCTTGTTTCTTAGTTCTTAGCTCCTTAGTTCCTCTTGTAGTATCATGCATTGTTTCTAAGCTTTCGGGGGTTGTTTGGGCTCCCAGGCATTGTCAATTAATTGTAGACTATAAGATGTATCATATATCCTTTAGCAATTTAGATATGAATGACGTGTAACGACATTGGTTTATTGGTTTATTGGTTGATTGTTTGCCGTTCACTATTCACTATCCTTATTCTTTTCTTATTTTTATTCTTGGTCACTTGACATGTTTCAGTGACTTCTTCTTCAATTGAGTGTTACGTTTTACGTTCCATGTTCCTATAATATTATTTACTGCTCTTTTGTAGATCTTCGTACCCCCCCTCAGGATACTGTTTTGCATACTATGTTTAATTCAATTCTAGTGCAGCTGTGACAGTTGTGAATCTGCGTATTTTGAATACTTACGGTACTTTATGCAATCTTTTGTACATTAATTACCCTTTCTTAATTACAATTCTAATTCTGATTTTGATTCTGATTTGGAAAGTGTTAGTTCAGTATTGGTTAACACGGCTGGTGCTCAGGGAGGCATACGCTGCGGTAGTCCGTCCTGCATGATACAATGTCTTTATGGTTTTCTATACATACATATATGCGTTATGGTTCCTTAAATTCGTTGAATTTCTTGACCGTGGATCTCATATGACTTTCTTATAGGAGTGTCTGGCTTGGTTTAGCACCCATATGCCTTTTCTATTAATTGGTATTAAAGGGGGTTTAATGGAACTGCATCATTTAAGCTGACTATGGTATGAGGAGTTTAGTTAATTATCTACATCGGTATACTTATTAAATTGATTATATTTGGAGTGTTTTCGTTACATATTATATATACACATCTGTTCATAGTAATTTTGATCTATTGTAGTGTAGTTTAGTTTTCTTGTACCTTTATATTATGATTTAGTAGTAATATGGTTGTATGTGGGGTTTATTGTTGATTGTTTATTATTGATTAGTTTTCACCACGCGCTGTATTGCATCGACTTAACTGTGTTACGTTGCGCGTGCGACAGCGCAACGTAAAAGGGCTAATACGTAAAAGAAAGGAGAGTGCTGCTATTTCAACTAGAAGATTGAAAGGCAATTCCCTATACTTTTTACCCTATTCTGAGCGCGATGGTTGGTATCGCTGCCACCAGTCTGGTGCGGGTTAACGCTCTCGACAATTTAAAAGACGAAAGACAATTATCAAGATGTTAGAGTTTAGAATTTAACTTTTTAATCTTTCGTTTGGGTCAGTTCACGCTTTAGGTCCCGTACGGGTCCCTCCTTGAATCTGTATATGATGGTAGGCGTATAACTGAAAAGTGTGTGTGGTGTGTTGAAATAAATTTGAAAACTGTTTAACTGGTAAAACTGGTTTAATTATGAATAAGAATCAGAAAAATTAACAGAATATGAAAAGCCAACAATTGAAGATGTTTTAATTTTGAAACTCGTTATTGAAAATACTAGTTTTATACGTATTGGTTAACAAGGGTAAAGATGATTCGTAAAAATAACAAAAATATAATGATATATAAAAATGCAAAAATATAATGATATGCGCGCGCTGAAATCACACTTTGAAGGTTAACAATTTTTTATACGGCTGCGGGAAATGATATGTTCCAATCCCGTTTTCCTCTGTTTTAATTCAAAATTTGGCGTATTCCCGCCGTGAGGATACACCCTAGCCGGAGATATTCTCGGCACCCCCGAAAGGGCAGGACTAAGGTGCCCCCTTGATAGAATAAGTAATGAATTATGAAAACGGAATCGTAACACAATTATAGTTGTACGTAATTTATCGATACCTCAAACGATGGAACGATCTGACCGGAGAATTCTCGGAACCCACGAAGGGCTGGATAGATCGCCCGTTTTGCCAATATGTAGTCGTCGTGTTCAAAAATGGTAAATGGATCGACTTACCGAAACGCTGTTTAATATAATACAAGATAACAAATTTGCTTGTAGAGATCTCTATGTTCGCTGGATATTCTGGAACACCAAAGAACGGTAAGAATTGTGAACACTGCACTTGTCGCGGCGATAATGAATTAAACGAAACGAGTACGTCGACGAGAGACAAACGAATACGAACGGAAAAGTATATGTATTGAGTTACGCGGAATGAAGCTAATACGAAATCCTACGCGAGCAAACGATTTAAAATAAGAAAGAAAAAGATAGAAATTTAGGGAGAAGGAAAATTTAACGTGCGCGTCTGTGCGTTCTTATTCAGAATTCCGATGATTTTAACCCGCACGGCACTCTGCCTCGCTACGCGGAGGACTTTACCGCAGAGAAAATATCGCGAAGTTCCGAATAATTCTGTCTCTCGGACACACGGGCTCAAGATCACGTACCTCGACGATTGATCGATCAAGAGTGTCGAAATTTGCGCGAGATCGACGGGCGAAGGGCCCGTCGCGCGATCATCGTCCTTGGAGGGGACGGATTGACGAATCGTGGCACGTGCTCGGAAGTTTCGCGTGCCCGGTGATTGGCTAAGACGCGCGAGCTAGACGAAGATTCTTCATCCCCTTTCTTTGGTGTTCCTTTTTCTTTCTATTTTGTCGCCATGATCGTTTCAACGGTTTTCTAGAAATTACGCAGTATTTCCATTAAACGTATAATTTCTAATTGCGGCTATTGATTTAGTTTGATTGACAAAATGATGAACTATTATTATTAAATGAGTACTATGGATTTGATTAGAATACAAAACGGACTTAAACTGTATAAATTAACAGATGAGGCCGCCATCCGTATATTTCCCTTAACAGGATCAGAATTATTTACTTTCCTGATTAAGAACGAAGATCTTTAGCGTAAAAGCGGACGATGCCTTTGAGATAGTCGCAATGCCGATTATGCATTCGTTTACAATCTTTCGCATAATTATTTCTGTGGAATCGATATTTCGTTAGCGATGAATTTAAACATTTCTACCAGAACGATCCTTTGTTCAAAATTCGCCGTTGTCGCTAGGTAGTTCTTAGAATTTCGAACACAATAGTGTTTATTGCTTTGAACGACCCTTGATTTTCGAACGGCGGTCGAACGTTCGCGACGTTAGACTTTGTAAGGGTTCTCATTCATTTTAGTTTCATCGTTTAAAGTCTTATTCATCCATCCATTACTTTCACACTATCATTCGACCAGGTAATAATGATCCTGGTTGGACCGGCTGACGCTTTCTGCAAATGAGAGGGAAAGAGTTTCCTTAACAAAGAAGTTATTACGGTTTTTCCGTTTCTACGCAGTTACCAAGGGAAATTCCCGGAATGCGAAGCACTGGATAACTGCGTAGCGCTGGTGTTGTGCGACCGGCTCTCTCTCTCTCTTACGAGCTAACGCGAGTTTTTGTGCGTTACCCGATATTAAACTGTCTTGTATTTCGATGGTTGGCGACGATAGTTTCAAGGAGGGTCACGTAAGCTATTGTAAAGAAGGAAACAGAAATGACCTTTCCTCGTGTACCTCGCATGAGAATTCTCGGAACCATAGGGCTTGACAAGATACACGATTCCAGGGTAGAGTAAAATAAAGAAGAGAAAGCAATAGAAGAAGTCAAAAATAGAAAAGAATTAAACTCAAACTCTTCCTTGTACACCCCTGCATGAGAAATCCTCGGAACCTCGAAAGGCTTGACAAATATGTACAAGGTAGAGGAGGAATGAAAAGATTGGCGGAAAAGTGAAACACCCACCTCACGACCCTTACATGAGAAATCCTCGGAACCTCGAAAGGCTTGATAAGGGACGCAAGGCGGATAAATTTCAAAATTTCCGCCGGGGCGTAACACCTGTATCAGTATTAATAATAATACCATACTTATCGGAGCGGTATTATAATCCAGTAAGAATCTAATCTACTCAATTCATAACTATTTGAATTGTTTGATCTGCCTTATGGTTTATGCCGATTTAGGTCTGATGTACTCCCTATATTATATCAGATGGGTATTCTCTTCTCCTGTTATCCGTTAATTACACTCTACCTCCACTTCCATTGGCTGGCGTTAGGGCTTCCTGCAAATAGACTAGGATTATGTTACATTTTACATTTAATACTATGGTTAATTTCTGATGTTAACAGTTCTGTCTCTTCCTATTATTCTCATTATGAGGTATATGTTGCTACTTATCTTTATTGATGATTTGCTCGCAATAATTTCTAATTGTTTTTTATTGCCTTCATTTGATCATTGATTGTACTCCATCATGTTCGCTTGCCAACCACGTTGAGGTTGTGGTCGCGTAAATGTTCCTGCAAGTAAATTTAAGTAACTTAATAGTTTCAATGAGTGGTTTCAATTATTAGTATTACATTACGCTCGCCTATTTATTTTCTTCCCAGCTTACTTTCTGGTTATACCCTATATTCTATATTTTATACTGTACCTTATTTACCTTTACCTCTGATAATAATTAGTAGCATTCTATGTTATGTTATGTTTGCTTCTCTTCTCTCATGGCTGGCTTGCTATTTGCTATCTGTCTGGCGACTTTATTTTACTTTACGGTTCACATCCTTGGTTTATTTCATCTCAAATTTATGGTTTATCTTGAGTTTAATTTTATGTGATTATATTGTGCGCTAGTATTGAATGTTAAATATTCCTCTTCTGCTATTTGACTGCTCGACTGTATGTATGTATGTTTGACGTTTTAGGTTTTGGGGGTTTTGTTGGTCATTTGCTTATGTCCAGTTCACATATGCTCGCTTGCCTGCTTGCGTGCAATACTACTTATGTTTACTTCACAGTTTCTCACGTTCTCATATTGCTTACTGTTTCTTTTACTGTTAACTATTCATTAACTGCTCTATTGCATTAGATGCATATATATATTTATTTCCCGTTGTATTTGTGATTTGATTTAACCGGTTTTAGTATGTTTAGTATGTTCAGTATGTTTATTATGACAGCTGTTATTGAATGTATGGGCTCCTCTATTATATTCATGGGCTTCATGTGCTTATTAATTCCTATACATCATTCATTATTTATTTATTCATTCACTCATTCATTTATTCATTTATTTATTCATTTATTCTGTACTCATTATTTATTCATTATTTATCGTTGCATATTTGGGGCATTCGAAGCGCTACTCGAAGCGCTATGCTTGTCATGAGCGTGTGTGTGTGTGTGTAAAGTATGTATGGGACAGGTCATCGAGGATTGCAGCCTACCAAGATGTGGCGCAGTCACCCGGGGAAAGGACTCGTCCCGGGCCCGGGCTGTGCTGAAGAGCAAGTTCTGTTAAAACAGGTGAACACATGGCGCGATCACCCGTTGAAGAGGAGCTCCGGTTCCTGGTGGTGGCCGAAGAGGAACCCCTGTCCTGGCAATAGTGCTTGGCAGGCGAAGAGGTGGCGCGGTCACGACGGGTCGATGTCCCCCCGGTGCCGATCTTGGAGGATGTCCCCCCGGTGCCGATCGTTGCTGAAGAAAAATGGCCTGTCCTCGTGGAAGGTCAGGTGGGCGTAATGACATTTAGGATACACCACATCATCATTATCAACAAACCATGGTGGACGAAGATGGACACGGCCAGCCGTGGAGATACTATGCCCCGGTTCCTGGCCGTGTCGAAGGGCAAGCTCCTGCCCTGGAAGGTGAACACATGGCGCGACCACCCGGAACGGGCTTACTTCGGTTCCTGGTCGTGGCCGAAGAAAAATCCTGTGCCTTACCGTACGGGTTGAAAATGTCCTACCGCTGGATCGGAGGTGCAACGGCGTGGATCCACAGATGCACCATGTGCCTAGCGCATGGCGTTTTTGCGGGCGGCCGCAATAACGCGAAATGAGTTGAAGTGCCGAAGCGTCGTTGTGGCTATACGCTGGTATTCCTTTATGAATTCTAACGAGTGAAAAGGTGCCGGCGGCCCACGTTAGGGGAGAGGATTTAGTGGGTAGTATGTCCAGCCTCGGGAGTGCCCACTCTGGGCTGCCCGTCTAGATCGCCCCTTCAGAGCTGTGGCCTACTCTTGGGCTAAACTCAACCCTTAAGGGTTGGGTTGCCAGGTTGCCCCCATCTGGCGTTGCCCCTTTGGGTTTGCCCTCACCTCACGGGCGCCAGGCTGCCCCTTCAGGGCGCACATGAGTCCCACACTGCCCGGTCCCCTCTACCCGAATAGACGAAAAGGGGAACCAACCCGCTCGTTGGACAGCCGCAGTCGTCTTCGGTACGTCCCGTCCAGTGTTTGTTGTTGCTGTCCAACTGAAACAAAAAAAAAAAAGAAAACAAGGTTTCAGGGGGACCCGCGGACCTGGCCAAGTGTACTGGCTGGGCGGGGAGGTGATACCCCGACGTGGCACGTCCCCAGGTGCCGGATAGGGGAATGCTGGCCATGCAGTTTTCGGAGTGCATGCAGGGTGGGAGTGAAATGAAATAGCTCCCGCGGACCAAGCACCAAGGGAAAGAAAACCCATCAAAACCTCCCCTGTGACTGGGGGATAGAATACAGACACGGTAACCCCTGCCTGTCGTACAAGGCGACTGAAAGGGGGCGTTTGCTGCTGTCGAAGTAGCCTCGCAGATGACCCGGGGCGATGGCGGTGGGATCTAGGCATCCTGGCAGGGCCTCCCTTGCCGGTAAGGCCTGGGTCGGAGATGCGGAAAGGTGGCTGCAGCGTCGTTCAGTACTCCAGGGGCCAGGCTGCGTGGCGGTCGCAGCGAACCCGGAGTGCCCAAGCAATTACACCGTAACCCAGTGGTCACGTTTCGCTGGAACGGGGGGCTTGCCTTCATTGGCCGGCCCGCGAGGATGACAACCGCTATAAAAAATCTCTAGCCCCAAGCTGCGGTACGCGGTGATGAGGGCGCCCCTGGAGTCAGCGCCAGGGGTGGCTGATGGGTGCATCAGTCTCTAGCGGCCAACCCCGGGGTATCTGGCGACCCCCCGGGTGTACTAGCCTTACCCGGGTAAGGCGGCTCTGCCCGGGTGGACCCACAGACCGACCCACTCGTGGGAACACTATCGATGACTTGAAACTAAAAACGCCAACAACAACAACAAACACTGGACGGGACGTACCGAAGACGACTGCGGCTGTCCAACAGGACGCGAGACGGGAAACGGGCGCGGAGGATATGGCGCAGCCCAGCACTAGCAGGGTAACGGATGCGCGCCGCCTATCCGTCCGGTTAACTAGGGCGGATGTGGAGTGGCCTCCCCTGAGGCCGCTACGAGGAGGTGCCGGAGTTTCCCCGCCGGCCTCTGATGCCCCCGCATTCAGAGAGAGTGAGGCGGACTTGGACACGGACGAGTCACTCTCCTTGGCAGTATCTCTGGAGGCACGGCGCACGAGCAAGAGGGGTCGCCCGCCGACCACGGGCCAGTACGTGCGGCTCGCGGCGGATAAGCAGAGAGTCCTGGATGTCCAGTGCCGGGAACTTGACCTGCTGGAGGTGAGGAGGGTGCTCAATCCTAACGAGGACCCTATAGAACCGATTCGGGGTAGCAGGTCCCTCCCGGACCCTGAGGACCTGGCGGAGGAAGTCAAGTCCCCACGCGCGACCTTATTGCGCAGTCCTTGGAGTTCTGTCGCGACATCGACAAGGTCGCGTACATCTCCAAAGGGCTGAAAGGGACATTTGTTCGCAAGCTGAGGATGGCCTCCCGCTACCTTAAGGCCATCCACACGGAAGCGGGAATCAGGGCTGCACCTGCCAGGGCCGAGAAGGAGGTGAAGGAGCTTCGCGAACAGCTGAAGCTACGGGAGGAACAAGTGGCTGCCCAGGAGGCCGAAATCAACATCGTGCAAAATAGCCTGGCAGACATTACGTGCAGGGTCGCTGCCACAGAGGTGCCGGCGCCTGAAGGCTCCGGCCCACCCAAAAGGTCGGCGGGGCCCGGCTCGCCGTTGTCTGGCGAAGAGGCCGGAAGGAAAAGGAGGAAGGACGCAGTCGAAGCTTTCGACTTACCGTCTTGCCCGCCTGAATGTCCCGTGGTGCAAGTCCCAATCCCAGCTGCTGCACCTGGAAAAGAGGAGGGGCAGATTGGTGGCCTCGAGCCCGACCTAATGAGGGGATTTGCGGCTCTCCTCGAAAAGGGCCTGTCGGGGCTCCGGGCAGAGTTCAAAGCTGCTATTGCAGCCGTCCAGCCCCCGCCTAAGAGGGCGGAGCATGTGAAGGGGGGAGCTGCGGCTGCGACCATCCTCACTGCATCGAGAAAGGAAGCTGAGAGGCGGGTGCGGAATAGGACCCTGCCTGTGACGGAGCCATTGCCGGGGCCCTCCTCAGCATCCGACCAACCGGCATCATTTGTAGAGGCTAGAATGGCCCGGATTGTCGAAGAACATCGGAGGACGGCGGATGGGACCTGGGTGACGGTGGTCGGCCGCCGCGCTAAAGCTGCAGACAAAAAGGCGGCAGCGGCCAAGGCGCCTCCCTCCCAGAGCTCCAAGGTGGTTGCCCAGAAGGGGCAAAAGAGAGGGGCGGCCCCGGCGGTTAAGGGGCAAGGGGCCCAACCTGCCAGCAGAAGGCCCCCCGCCCTCCTCGTACTGCGGCGGTCACCATCAACCTAGCTGCCGAGGACAAGGTCTCATATGCCGAGGCCATGCTCATGGTCCGGGAGCGGGTCAAGTTGGAGGAGCTGGGCATCACGGCGTTGATGCCCAGAAGAGCTCGGACCGGTGGCTTGGTCCTCGAGTTACCTGGGGAGGACAGGACGGAGAAAGCTGTCAAGTTGGCTGACCGACTCCGCCAGGTGTTCAGTGAAACCGAGGTGAGGGTTGCCCGCCCCATAAAAATGGGCGAGATTTGGGTGACCGACTCGTTGAGACCGGCGGAGGTGGCGGCCGCATTGGCCGCTGCGGGGGGTTGCTCCGCTGAAGAAATTAAAATGGGGGAGATTCGCACCTCCCCCCAAAGTATGGGGACTGTCTGGGCGAGATGCCCTCTAGCGGCACCCAAAAAGTTATCCGCCTATGGGAGGGTTCTGCTCGGGTGGTCCTCGGCCAGAGTACTGGCGCTACCAGCGCGGCCATTGCAGTGCTATCGCTGCCTGGAAAGAGGGCATGTTAGGCAGCGATGCACCTGCGAAGCTGATAGGTCCGACCGCTGCTATGCGTGCGGAGAGTCGGGCCACGTGGCCAGCAAGTGTAGCGCCACCCCGCGGTGCCCCCTCTGTTCGGACCTGGGGCGGCCCGCGGGGCATCGTTTGGGGGCACAAGGTTGTGCCCCCTCCTCCTACCAGAGGAAGAAGAAGAGTGCCGTTGAAGGGGCAGGAACAGCCCCCAAGGAACAGGCATCAAGGACCAAGCCTGCGGAGTCGAAGAAGGGGGGCAAGAAAAATGCTCCTTCCAAGGCGGCGAGTAAAAATGCGGCGGAGGCTGCTCGTAAAGCCTCCGTATGAGGCCCAAGGGCCCTATACTTCAGGCCAACTTGAACCACTCGGCCAGGGCTCAGGACATGTTGTTCCAAACCCTGGCCGAGTGGAAGGCTGGGTTGGCGATGGCCGCGGAGCCGTTCCGAGTCCTCGACTGACCAGCTTGGTTCGGGGACGAGGACGGTTCCGTGGCGATTATTGGCACCGCAGTACCCCCACACTCCGCCCCACTGGAACGGGGCCGGGGGTTCGTCGGCGTGCTGTGGGGTGAAATAGCGGTGGTGGGGCTCTATACCCCGCCCAGATGGCCTCTCGCGCAATATGAACAGCACCTGGACCGGGTGGGGGTCTTTGTCTCCCGTTGTTCCCCCCGGCCAATGCTAGTCCTCGGGGACTTTAATGCCCATGCGTCACTTTGGGGCTCCCCGAGGACAGACGCGAGAGGCAGGGCGGTCGTAAATTGTGCGGCGGGGCTAGGACTCCACCTGCTCAATGTAGGGTCCGTTAGCACCTGCGTGCGTGCCCAGGAGGAGTCTATAGTCGATCTGTCTTTCGCTACCCCCCTGGCCGCGCGTATGGTGCAGAGATGGAGGGTGGTGGAACAGGCGGTCACACTTAGCGACCATCTATACATCCGCCTCGACCTTACCACCACCGTCCACAGCCCCTGTGGACCACCACCGCTACAATGGGCGCTGAAGAGAATGGACAAGGACGTGCTGATCGCTGCAGCCCTCGCTCTGGCCTCGCTGCCAACACCTGCCGGCGGTGTGCGACGCCGCCATGCCCCGGGCAAAGAACCTCCCCAGGCGGGCCGACTACTGTTGGACGGGCGAAATTGGTGATCTGAGACGAGATTGTTTCGCAGCCCGTCGCCAGTGGCGAAGGGCCCGCAGAAGAAGGACATTCCGCGACCCAGCGAGGGAGGAGGATCTGTACGGGCAGTACCGAGTTTTGGATACTGCCTACAGGCAGCCATCATGGAGTCTAAATCCGGGGCATGGGACGAGCTCCTAGGCTCTCTCCAGAAGGACCCATGGGGGCGCCCATACAAAATGGTGATGGGCAAGCTTAAGCCCTGGGCGCCCCCGGTCACGGAGAGCCTCTCCCCCAGTTTTTGGGACGGGTAGTCGACACTTTGTTCCCACGAGAGAGGAAACACACCCGCCCCCCGCCGGACCAGGAAGAGGTGGATTGGTCCGACGAACTGGGGGTCACGGAGGAGGAGCTGGCCGGGGCGATTAAACGGATGGGGGCCCAAAACACTGCTCCTGGCCCCGACGGCGTCCCCGGCCGTGCCTGGGTGAAGGCTCTACGCGTCCTCGGTCCGAGATTGAGACGCCTCTTCAGCGCCTGCATTAAGGATGGAGTCTTCCCAGAACAGTGGAAGGCGGGGCGGCTAGTCCTCATCCGGAAGGATGGGCGACCCGCCGACAGTCCCTCGGCCTACCGGCCCATCGTGCTGTTGGACGAGGTGGGGAAGTTATTCGAGCGGATTCTCGTATCCCGCCTCGTCCAGCACCGGTCCCAGGAGGGTCCCGACTTGGGCGAGTCGCAATATGGCTTCAGGCGGGGGCACAGCACTATCGACGCAATCCAGTCGATGCGCTCCCGCTGCGACTCGGCCACGTCGCGGGGCAGGGTGGCGTTATACGTTAGTCTAGACATCGTCAACGCCTTCAACACCCTGCCTCACGGGACAATAAGGAGGCCCCGGATACGCCACAAGGCGCCCCCCTACATGAGGAGGATCGTGGGCGACTACCTCCTGGACAGGAAGATTGTGTACAGGAGCCGGGATGGCCAGATGCACGAAAGGGACGTGGACTGTGGCGTACCCCAGGGTTCTGCGAAAGGTCCCACACTTTGGGACCTGGGGTACGACCCAGTCTTGCGGGTCGAGCTCCCGACCGGTGTGAGCCTCACGTGCTTCGCAGATGATACGCACGTGTTGGCCGTCGGGCGGGGGTGGAAAAGGACTGGCCGCCTCGCCGAGATTGGCGTCGCTGCCGTTGCCGCGGGGATCCGGCGGCTGGGGCTTCAGCTAGCTCCCCACAAAACCGAGGAGATATGGTTTTACTTGCCTCGACGTGGGGTTGCGCCACCGCCCCAGTCGGTGGTCCATGTGAGTGGAGTCGACGTCCAGGTGGAGAAGAGCCACAGATACTTGGGCCTCCACCTGGACAGCCACTGGCGCTTCGAGGAGCACTTCGGTCGTCTGGCCCCTAGAATAGATAGGGCAAGCAACGCGCTTGCCCGTCTACTGCCCAATATCGGGGGGCCCAACGAGAAGGTTCGCCGTCTCTACGTGGGGATCGTGCGGAGCATGGCCCGCTATGGTGCGTCCATATGGGCGAGCGCCCTGATGGATTCCCGGCGCAGCCAGCAACTGCTGCGCCGGGCTGAGAGGAGGATAGCCATCAGGGTAATCAGAGGTTACCGCACGGTCCGCTACGAGGCGGCGATGACCCTGGCGGGGGTGGTCCCCTTCAAGTTCCAGGCGGAGGATGACGCAAAAGTCTTCTGGCGTCTGCGAGCCCTTCGTCTGGACGGGATCCCGCCAGAAGAGATGACCGAAGTTGTTGCTAGGATTAGGCGCCAGGCCCGGCAGGGAGCCCTGGATCCCTGGGGACGCGAGCTCGTCGCCACCGCCCACCGCGTGGCGGGACACCGAGGGGACGGCAGCATGCCATCACTGCGGGGCGTGGCGGGACACCGCGCAACATACCCTGGAGCACTGTCCAGCGTTTGCGCGGGCCTGTCACGCCCTGCGGTGCGAAGTTCGTGGTGATCTCTCGCCGGCGAGCATCTCTTTTACAAGTGCCACCTTCTGCGAGGTGGTCATGGCCCTCAAAGAGAGGTCCGAGCGGGATCGCGAAAGGTACGATCCCGCTCGGTGAGTTCGCGGACGTGGGACGCGACGACGTCGCCAGGATCCGTCGCCGTAAGGGGGGGGGGGGGGGGGGGGGGGCGATGGCGGCTTTCGCTGTTTGCCCCCCCGGCGCGACGGATGCGGGACGGGGTAGTGTAGCGGGAGGGTCCGTGTGCCCTCCCGCCTCCTGGGGATATCTTACGGGGGGTGTATCTTGTGGGGGCGGGAGGGGTCGCGGTGTACCCTCCCGCCCCGGACAAAATGAGTCCGGACCCCGGTCGGACTCGGGGGCGTGCGGGTGGGGAACCCGTTTTCAATCAGGAGGCCCCTCTCCGTCCGCCTCGGGGGGGCTGGGTGACTCCGGGCGGAGAGCGGCGATTTCCCTCCCACGTTGGGAGTGGCGCTGGTCCTCGCAGGGGGGGGGGTGCAGCGGAGCGGATGGAATCCCCCTGGAGGGTGGCGGGCCACGGCTCACCGCAGCCCACAGGGGGACGATTCGGCAGGCCGCAGGCGCCCTGTTTGGGCGCCCTGTCTGGGCGCCATTGCACGCGGACCCGGAGTGTAGCCGGCACCGGAAGCCGGCGGAGCGAAGTGCTGCGCCTGATTTTCCTCGCGGGCGGGCGGGGGGTTGCTTCTCCCCGTAGCCAGTGAGGAGATTGAGGAGCCGGGAATACAGGCGGTGCGGACAGGGTGGCCCGGCCGCCATTGCACGCAGTTCCCCCGCGATGGAGCCGGCACCGGGTGCGACCCCTGGTGCCGGCTGGGGGAGTTGTTACATCCCCGGTGAGGTGCGCCTTCAGCGCACGGCGGGGGAGGCTCCGGAGTTATAGTAATCAGGTCCCGGAACCTCTGCCATACGCCAGAGGAGGTCGACGTGGGGTTTTAGTCAGTAGGAATCTGACACTCCCCCGCTGCCCTCCCCCAGGGGCGCGGGGGGTCTTATACAAGATTTCCCCACGAAAAAAAAGGTTAGGTTAGGTTAGGATAGGTTGGAGGCTCGTGCTGGCTGCCGAGCTGGTCGGACGTGTCGTTCGAGGGTCCCGTGGCCTGCCAGGCATCTGGCGCTGCGGGGTTGCATCGTTCTTTGTTTCCTTGATTTTTCTTGATTTTGTACAACTTCTTCGGTTTTTCTTCGGTTTTGCAACATCAGTAATTCCTACGATTTCGCGACCTCTGTGGCTATGTGGATATTAAGTGCTAGGTTATGTTCTTAGGTGCATGTCTGTGCGGGTTCTTTTTGTGTCTGCCCGTAATCTGTGCGGTTGTATAAGTGTTACCGAAGTGTACCAGTGATTCGAGCTCGCTTCACTAATGTTTTACTGCAAGCGTGCTTTGTGGTTCTATTTCGAGATATATCGAGATATTTAAAAGTTCCGAAGCCGTACCAACATTATAAGGAAGAAGAAACACTGTGGCCCCTTTCCTTGAGGTAACTCTGCACTATTCTAAACTGTATTCACTATTCCGAGCTGTAAATGCCCCTTCCAGCGCAGCTGTGCAGAAGAAGAACAAGAAGAAGAAAAAGTATCTCGGAATATGTGCGTGACGCCCCTTTCCGTGAGGTAAATCTGCAATTATCTCGGAAACAGTGCGAGCTATGGCAAAATGTTAAGACATCTTTTTTGTAGGAGTTTATATTTCCTACTATTTATCTTCTATGAAATTTTTTGATCAGATGCGTAGTTTTCGAGATATGTCGAGATATTTAAAAGTTCCAAAGACGCACCAAGATTATAAGGATGAAGAAACACTGTGGCCCCTTTCTTTGAGGTAACTCAGCACTATTCTAAGCTGTATTCACTATTCAGAGCTGTAGATGCCACTTCCAGCGCAGCTGTGCCGAACAAGAACAAGAAGAAGAAGAAATGTCTCGGAATATGTGCGTGACGCCCCTTTCCTTTAGGTAAATCTGCAAATGTCTCGGACACGGTACGAGCTATGGCAAAATGTTAAGAGACCTTTTTCGTAGGAAATTAAATTTCCTACTATTTGTGTTGTACGACATTTTTTTGATCAGATGCGTAGTTTTGGAGCTATGGCTCCAAAAAAATGCGGAATTTCACTGCGAATCGTTTCCAATTTAAGAAAATTATCCTTCAATAATGTCCAATGTTTATAATTAACACCCCGAACACCGGAAACACGACGTCGAAATGCCGCGTAACACGCACATCACGTTTTCGTTATGTAACAATAAATTAACACAATATTTAATCAAAAAACGACACAATAACACTTCCGCACGCATAATAAAAATGATTTTACCAAAAAACGCGAATAACTAAGCCGCTATCCACCGCGTTGAAAATCTAACCACGGAGCGACCACGAAACACGTCCGCTCTCCTCGACGCGTCGAGCGGGAATCCAACCTTTTTTTTTCGTGGGAAAATCTTACATAATCCCGCCGTAACCCGTGGGGGAGGGCAGCGGGGGAGTGTCAGATTCCTACTGACTAAAACCCCACGGCCACCTCCTCTGGCGTATGGCAGAGGCTCCCGGACCTGATTACTATAACTCCGGAGCCTCCCACGCCGTGCGCTGAAAGCGCCTCTCACCGGGGGAGTAACCCCCAGCCCGTACCGCCTGTAGTCCCCGCGGCTCGATCTCCTCACAGGCTACGGGGAGGAGCAACCCCCCGCCCGCCCGCGAGGAAGATCAGGCGCAGCACTTCGCTCCGCCGGCTTCCGGTGCCGGCTACACCCCGGGTCCGCGTGCAATGGCCCCCACACAGGGCGCTGCGGCCCGCCGAGTCGTCCCCCTGTGGGTTGCGGTGAGCCGTGGCCGGCCACCCTCCAGGGGGACTCCCTCGGCTCCGCTGCACCCCCCCTGTGGGGGCCAGCGCCACTCCCAGCGTGGGAGGGGGACGCTACTCTCCGCCCGGAGTCACCTGGCCCCCCAGAGGCGGTCGGAGAGGGGCCTCCGATTGAGATCGGGGTCCCCAACTGCCCGCCCCCGGGTCCGACCGGGGTCCGGGCTCATTTCGTCCGGGGCGCGAGGATACACCGCGACCCCTCCCACCCCCCAAGAAACACCCCCTGTAAAATCTCCCCAGGAGGCGGAAGGGCACGCGGGCCCTCCCGCTACACTACCCCGTCCCGCATCCGTCGCGCCGGAGGGGCAAACAGCGAAAGCCGCCATCGCCCCCCGCACCCCTTATGGCGGCGGATCCCTGCGACGTCGTCGCGTACCACGTCCGCGACCTCTTCGAACGGGATCGTACCTTTCACGATCCCGCTCGGACATCTCCTTGAAGGCCATGACCTCCTCGCAGAAGGTGGTCACGGCCCCCCATTCTTCCTCGCCGGCAAGCATCTGTCTCACGACGCCTGCCGGCGAGAGATCCTCCCCTATTTCTGCCGTCAGGGCGTGGCGGGCCACCGCAAACAACGGGCACTACGCCAGCGTGTGCTGTGCGGCGTCCTGCGCCGCCCCGCAGAGCCAACAGTGGGGGGTCCATTCCCTGTTCCTCCGGCACAGGAACTCCCCGAACACCCCGTGTCCGGAGAGCACCTGCGTGACCCGGAACGACAGGGCGCCGTGGCCGCGGTCCCGCCACTCCAATATCATCGGCAGGACCGCCCCGACGGCGCGGGTTCCGGCGGCAGCCCCCTCAGTTTGGGATCTCTGCCACCTTTCCGCCGCGACCAGTCGGGCCTGGCTCCGGTGTTCCTCGACCGTCGGCCCCGGCGGGTCCTCTCCGGCCTGGCGGAGGGTTCGCGAATACCAGTATGTACTGGATTCGACCTCCGCCTGGTACCGGAGTGGGATGAGACCCGCCAGGACCATCGCCCCCTCGTAGGAGATCGTGCAGTAGCCCCGCACGATCCTGATGGCCAGCCGGCGCTCCACTCGCCGCAGCATAGTGCAGCTGTGCCTGCTGACCGCCAGATCGCCGGCCCATATCGGAGCCCAGTATAGGGCTATGGACCGGACGATTCCCACGTATAGGCGGCGAACCCTCACTCCCGGCCCCCCGAGGTTAGGCAACAGGCGGCCAAGATTGGTCGCCACCTGTTCCAATCGGGCAGCCAGGCGGTCGAAGTGAACATTGAACCGCCAGTGGCTGTCGATATACAGACCGAGGTATCGAAGAGCCCGGCCGATCACGATCCGGCACCCGTCGACCTCGAGCTAGAGCTGGGCCGGAGTGGCTCCCCCACGCCGAGGCTCGAAGAACCAAATGGGCTCGGCCTTGTGAGGAGCCAGCGCCATATCCAGCGCCCGGATCGCTCTTCGCACGATGGCAACCCCCACCTCCGCACGGCGGCAGGTCCTCAACCAGTCCTGCCTGGCGGCCAGCAGGTAGTAATCATTTGCGAATACCGTGGCCCACACCCCGGGCGGGAGGATCACCCGCAGCGCCGCGTTGTACCCCACGTTCCATAAGGGGGGGCCCAGTTTGGACCCCTGGGGCACTCCGCAGTCGACCTCCCTCCAGTGCAGTGTACCGTACCGGCCCGGGTACAGTATCCACCTGCCATCCAGGAAGGCCCCGATGAGCCTCTGCAGATACGGGGGGACGTTGTGGTGATCCAGCGCCCCCCGTATCGTCCCATGGGGCAGGGTGTTGAACACGTTTGTAACGTCCAAGGAGACGCCCAGCGCCACCCCACCCCGGGACGTGGCCAACTCGGCGAGGGTGCGCACCCGCTGGATAGCGTCGATGGTGCTGCGACCCTCGCGAAACCCGAACTGGATGTCGGCCAGATCGGGTCCAACGCTCGACAGGTGGTGGACGAGGCGGTTAGCGATGACACGCTCGAAGAGCTTTCCCACGTCGTCCAACAGCACAATGGGCCGGTACGCAGAGGGAGAATCTGCCGGACGTCCGTCCTTTCGGAGGAGGACCAGCCGCCCCTCCTTCCAAACCGAGGGGAACACTCCCTGCTCCAAAGCGGCGCTGAAGAGGCGGCACAGCCTCGGACCTAGGATGCCGGACGCGAAAACCCAGGCGCTGCCGGGGATGCCGTCCGGGCCCGGGGCGGTGTCCTTGGCCCCGAGCATTCTGACGGCATGGCCCAGCTCCTCCTCTGTGATCCCCAGGTCGGCGGACCAGGCGAAGGGCTCCGCCGGCCATTGCTGGTGGCGCGTGTGCGACGTTCCCCGGAACGGGGGAAGAGGATGTCTATTACCCGCGTCAGCAGCTGGTGGTCCAGGCTCTCCGAGACCGTGGGCGCCCGTGCGCGGAGCTTGCCTAGGACCATCCAGTCAGGGCGCACCCACGGGTCCCCGTCCAGAGAGCCCTGGAGCTCCTCCCACGCCCCGGATTTCGCGTCCCTGATGGCCTGCCTCAGGGCTACCATGAAAACCTGGTATGTGCCCCTCAGCAGATCCTCCATCGCCGGGTCGCGGATCTCGCCCATCTTAACTGGGCACGCGTTAAGGCTGGGCAGGCCGAGGAGGCGGCTAGCCAGGAACGAGAACACCGGTGGCCGCGCGCCTGGGCCGGAGATCGGTGATGCCGATCTCCGCGAGGTCGACCTCCTGCCTGGCCCTGATCATGGCCTCACAGCAGGTGGTCTTCGCCCCGGGCGCGACCGTTAGCGTGACCGCCGAGGTTTAGAGGGGGCGGGCGAGGCGGGGCTTCTTTGTGGCCTCCTTTGTCGCCTTGCCCACGCGGTTCCTTCCTTTCGTGCGGCCGGGGGATTTGTCGTCCTGGCCGTCGTCCTCCTCCCCGTCTTCTTCGCCGGCGGCGGAGGGGAGGCCATCTCCACACCCTTCTTCTTCGCCGCCTCTGCCTTCTTGGCTTTGCGGCCTATCATCTTGGACCACGCCTCGGTCTCCTGGCGGTGGTCCTCCTGGATTTTTGCCATCCTGTCGGCAACGAACGAGCCGGAAGAGGCCGTAGGGCGGGAAGGCGCGCGAGTCCCAGCCGCCCCCGAACCCTTTTTCTGGGGCTGCGGAGTTTTCCCGGATGTCGTGGGATCCCCGCGCTGTTGCCTCTGCCCCTTCCCCTGCCGTCCAGAGGCGGCAGGAGGGGGGCACCCGGCGGCGCCCGCCGGGGGGCGGGGCCAAGCCCGCTCCCCGACGAGCTCCCGCCGGAAGTCGGCCACGCTCCGCGCGACGAGGGCAGCGATGCCATCCAAGAGCGCGGCCGTCCCCGACGCTCCCCCCCTTAGCGGCCGGGGCCTCGTGCTCGGTGGGGTCGTCCACGGCCCGCCTCCCTGCGGTCGCGGCAGGCGACGGTGAACGCACCGGGGCGGGGTCCTCCGTCTCCTCCAACGTGGTAGCCCTACGACAGCACCTCTTCGGCCGGGCCTCCTGCTCCAACGGGGACGCCGGCCGCGACGCCTTCCTGGTGCCAGAGGCGGCCGGGGCTTCTCCCGCTGGGGCCTCTCGCGCAGAGCCTCCAGCTCCCGCCGCAGCGTCGCAATCTCCTCCCCTTTTGACGCTATTTTGGCGTCGCGGAGCTGTAATTGGGCCCTGAGCTCCTCCGTTTCGTGATCGTCGCGGTGCCGGGTGGCACTCAGCCCCAGCTCGTTTACGATCCCCTCCACGTCGCGGGATGCCTCCCTGAGGGCACGGACACACGTGCCCTTTAGGTTTTTGGAGCACCCCGCGACCTTCTCGTCCTTTACGGCGCGCGCCACAAGGTCTGGCGAGGGGAGTTGGCGCACCTCCCGCGCAATTTCCTCCGCCTCCCTCAGCTTAAGGGCCGATCAGCTTGGCTGGCGCGGGGCCGCGCCGACGTCCAGTATCTCCCTAGTTGCCTGGAGCTCCATCTCCTCCCGCTGTAGGCGCAGGAATTCTTCTTTTTTCGCTGCAAGGGCCACGTAGTCACCCCATGTATAGGTGCGTTCCCTCTTTGCCGCAGCCGAGGTGCTGGGTGTCGTGGGCGGCACCGAGATCACCGACCCATCCGACTCCTCCTTGCTGTCAACCGGCTGTCGCCAGAATCCCCTATCAGAGGCAGCAGGAGAAACCCTGCTGCCCCTGGTGGATCCCGCCAACATGGGTCGCGCCCTTCTGGCCCGAGCGGGAGCCGCGGCCCTCGTGGGCCCCGGCTGCGCCGTCTCCTCATCCCTCGCCGACCTGACCGTGTCAGGTTCCCTTGCCTGGTTTGTCATCGTTTCGTCCCGCCCTGCGTTTTGTTTTTGGTTTGTAGAATTTTCCATGTTCGTCCTACGAGGAGGTCGGATCCTAGGTCCGCCCAGGCAGAGCCGCCTTACCTGGGTAAGGCAGATACACCCGGGGGGTCGCCAGGTACCCCGGGGTTGGTCGCTAGCGACTGGTGCACCCACCAGCCACCCCTGGTGCTAATTCCAGGGGCACCCTCCTCACCGCGTGCCGCAGCTTGGGGCTAGGGATTTTTGAAGAGTGTCCTCGCCGTGTCCTGGCAGGCCGGCCGGTTAAGGCAAGCCTCCCGTTCCAGCGAAACGTGACCACTGGATTACGGTATAATTGCTAGGGCACTCCGGGATCGCTTCCCGCACCAGACTGCCACGCAGCCTGGCCCCTGGAAAACTCAACGATGCTGCTGCAACCTTCATCGCCTCTCAGCCCTGGACCTTACCGGCATGGTAGTACCTTCCAGAGTCCAACAGCCGTAGCCCACGGACCCCGCCGGCATCGCCCCAAGTCCTCATTGAGGACATTCCAGCGGCAGCGATCGTCCCCCTTTCAGTCGCCTTGTACGACAGGCAGGGGTTACCGTGTCTGTATTCTATCCCCCAGTCAGAGGGGAGGTTTTAGTGGGCACTCCTTCCCTTGGTGTTTGGTCCGCGGGAGCTATCGCTCCTACCCTCCATGCGCTCCGGAAAGTGCATGGCGAGCATTCCCCTATCCACCACGCGCCACGTCGGGGCATCACCTCCCCGCCTATCCTGGATAACCAGGTAGGTCGGTGGAGCGGGAATCCAACCTAACCTAACCTTTTTTTTTTTTTTACGTGGGGGAAATCTTCGAAAGACGCCACCAGCCCCCTGGGGAGGAGCCAAGGGTAGTGCCGGATTTTTACCGGCTAAAAACCCCACGGTGGCCTACGCTGGGTGTTGGGGAGGGCCCCGGGACCTCTGACGAACAACACCGTGGCCCAAACACCCATGGCGCGTTGACGCCGCCTTGCTCGGGGGAGGGTCTAGGTTTGGCCCTCCCCCTACGTGCCAAACTCCGCCGTCATCGGGGGCCACAAGCGTTCGCCCCTCCCCAGTGCTCCTCTTCCGGGGGGTGACTGGTCTCCCCCCATAGAATTCCTCTTCAGGGGGAGCGGGAGCTCTCCGAATTGCCAAGTGCTCTCGGGTGAACGATGTATCTTCCTGCGGAGTCTCTTGAATGCGTGTTCTTGAAGTGATCTTCGCACTCTTGCTCGTCTGGTGTGAGCAAGGGTGCCGTGTCCTGCGGTGGCTCTTCCTGCGTCCAGAAGCGGCTGAGTAACTCACTCAATTGGCGATCAGTATTATTGACTGTCACTTGATGAGAAGTCCTGCGAATTGTCTGAGTGCCCTCGAGGGGCCCGATTATGAGCCAACCGAAGATCGAAAGTTGAGCGATCAACGGTGATGACGTGTGCCGAATAATATTTGACTTGATGACTTGCCCGTATGCGTCTGCTCCGAGAATGATGTCCACTGGTCTGGATGTGAGAAATTGAGGATCTGCGAGGTTCAATTTCTCTAGATGCGATGGCAGCGTTGGACTAGCTGGTGGTTCTGATGGCAAGCAAGTGGTCACCTTCGTGAGCACGTGTGCGTGCACGGTGACTGAGAGCGGTCTGTAATTGGAACGGAGGGTAATATTGACCACTCCATTCGTCTGCAAGGTCCTTGCTCCACCAACTCCGTGAACATCCAATGAGGAGCGTTGTCGCCTGAGTCTAAGCTGATTTACTAAAGACTCTGAAATAAGAGAAACTTCAGAGCCTGAATCGACCAGAATTCTTACTTGCTGCGTAGCGAGGTCAGTGTGCACTCTGGCGAGTGCCGTTGCTAGAAGTGTGGTCCGTGGTCTGCGTGGTCTGATTGCGTGGGCTGCGTGGTCCGTAGAGGCGTGAGCTGCGTGGGCTGCGTGGGCGTCGACGACTGCACCAACCCGTCAATTGTTGGTTGACGTTGATGGCGTGTTCCTCGTGGTCTGCGTCGAAGCGGGGGCTTGCGAGGGCCCTGCTGCGGCTGCCTGCAAGGCCTGGTATCCAGGCACCACTACCCGGCTCAGGTCTCCTCCGTGGAGCGTAGTGTGATGGTGCTCATCACATAATTTGCACCGCTGATGCATTGTTCTGCAGCTCCGAAAGTTGTGGTGCCCCAGACAATTGATACAGAGCGCTTGAGCCTTGATAATACTAAGGCGCTCTGACACCGCGAGGTTTCTGTATGCCGGACACGCGGCCAGAAAGTGGTCCTTACCACAGTATGCGCAAGGATAGAGCGCTGTCTGACGTGCCCTCTGCTGCGTGGAGGACCCAGCGTGAGCGGTGGGCGTGGGCGTCGTGGTCCGAGTGGACGCTGTGTGCGTGGCCACTCTCGAAGGCCCAGAACGTTGCGTCGTGGACTGCGTAGTTTTGGTGGCTGTCTGCGTGGTCTGCGTAGGCCTGGCGTCCGGGTGTGGCTCGAGCTGCTCAAGCATGCGTGAGCGGGCCACCAAAAACTTTGAAAGCTGCTCCATCGTCGGAAACTCCGTCTGCGTGGACAGCGTTGTCTCCCAATTTTCTCGCGTGTCGGGGTCCAAAAGGCGAACGAGTGCGGTGATGAGGTAGCAATTGTGCTCGTCATAAAGCCCGAAGCTCTTCAAGGCTTCAAGCGTCTCACCCATAATGTTTGCCATTTTGGTAACCGACGCCGCCTTCCGGACCTTCATCGGCTTCAGATTATAGATCCGATCCATATGCGTCTGAATATTGAGACGCTTGTTTTCAAATCGCTCGTCTAGGAGCTTCCAAGCTTGGGAGAAGGCCTCTTCAGTCGTGGGCAGATGCTCAATCAGCTGAGCTGCGTTACCTGACACGGCTCCCTTAAGGTAGTTGAACCGGTCAAGGTCAGTGAGGTCGTCGCGGGCTGTAATGACGGAGGCGATGGTGGCCTTGAACTGATGCCACCGACTGTACTCCCCTTCAAACTTGGGGAGTGCGATCTCCGGCAGACGTGAGCGGGGTTTCGTGGGCGGTTGCGTGGGCGTCGTGGGCTGCGTGGTCGGCGGCGGGCTCAGACGGTGCTCCAGCTGCGCAATCAGTTTGCGCGCGGTCAGTACTACCTTGTCCTCCTGCGAGGCCACCTTGGACTTGTAGTATCCGTGGTCCAGCTGTGAGACAGGCCAGAGGTGGCTCAGCGCCTGATGCTCCTGATGGAACATCAAGTGCATTTCCATAAGCGTGGTCTTCGTGATCTCGATTTCAGAGCTCAGAATCTCCAGCGGACCCTTGGCAGCAGAGGCCTGGAGATCCTCTACGATCGAGAGCATCGTGTCCAGGCGTTCCTCCTGGACTTTCGCGCGGACTTGAAGCTCGGACGAGAGCCGAGCGGGCGAGCTTGTGCGCGTGACCTGCGTGATCTGCGTGGGCTGCGTGGTCTCTTCCGGCACCGCCAGCAATGGCGGCGCGGCAGGCGCTTCCTCATCCGCCTTGTTTGAGCGGACGGAACCGTCCTGCGACGCGGGTGACGGGTCGCGCGATTTCGGCATCGTTGTAATCCGTAAGCGTGTCTCTGAGCACTGAACTATACTGTGCAATGCGTGTTCACAAACGAAAAATGTCACAAAAGAAAATGTCGAAAAAAACTGAGGAGTCACTGTCTCAGAACGGCACTAAATCTAAAGAGTCTACGAGCTCACTTATCACTACTAAAGACGAAAAGCGTTCAACGGACTCGCGTGCACAACACTGCGTAGTCACGAACCGTTACGCGAAGGGCGTGTCTCATCCGGCTCGAAGGACCAAAAATGTAACCGAAAAGCGTGGTCTGCGAGGACGGAGAGTGAAACACGCACCTTGTTCAATTAACAATAAAGTTTATTTACACTATATACAACAATTACTGGCGTAATATACATAAAACGTGCGTGGACTGCGAAAGACTCAAAACAGCGTGTTCAAAATGGCGTGCTCGTTTGTAATAGTCGCGTGGTCGGAAAACACGTGCGTTCTCGAAGAGCGTACAAACAAGAAGAACAAGAATCGATCATGGCGTCGATCGTGCCGGTTCCGCGTGGAGAGGGGACCGCGTGGACAAAGTGGGCCCGAGAGGTGCTGCCGCTGTCGGTAACGACGCACCAACGAAATACTTTCGTTGCCAACTTCGTGGTCTGCGACCAATTTGGGGAATTTCGCCAACACCACCCTGCCCCGGGCCGTGGCAGATTCGCAGCGGGAACGCATCGACTGGATTGGGTCGATAGTGCTGCGCCCCCGCCTGAAGCCATATTGCGACTCGGCCAAGTCGGGACCCTCCTGGGACAGGTGCTGGACGAGGCTGGATACCAGAATCCGCTTGAACAACTTCCCCACCTCGTCCAACAGCACGATGGGCCGGTAGGCCGAGGGACTGTCGGCGGTTCGCCCATCCTTCCGGATGAGGACTAGCCGCCCCGTCTTCCACTGTTCTGGGAAGACTCCTACCTTAATGCAGGCGCTGAAGAGGCGTCTCAATCTCGGACCGAGGACGCGTAGAGCCTTCACCCAGGCACGGCCGGGGACGCCGTCGGGGCCAGGAGCAGTGTTTTGGGCCCCCATGAGTTTAATCGCCCCGGCCAGCTCCTCCTCCGTGACCCCCAGTTCGTCGGACCAAACCACCTCCTCGTAGTCCGGCGGGGGGCGGGTGTGTTCCCTCTCTCGTGGGAACAAAGTGTCGACTACCCGCCCCAAAAACCGAGGGTCGAGGCACTCCGTGACCGGGGGCGCCCAGGGCCTAAGCTTGCCCATCACCATTTTGTATGGGCGCCCCCATGGGTCCTTCTGGAGAGAGCCTAGGAGCTCGCCCCATGCCCGGAATTTAGACTCCTTGATGGTCGTCTGCAGGGCAGTTTCCAAAACTCGGTACTGCCCGTACAGATCCTCCTCCCTCGCTGGGTCGCGGAATGTCCTTCTTCTGCGGGCCCTTTGCAACTGGCGACGGGCTGCGAGACAATCTCGTCTCAGATCACCAATTTCGCCCGTCCACCAGTAGGCGGCCCGCCTGGGGAGGTTATGGCCCGGGGCATGGCGGCGTCGCACACCGCCTTCATGGCTCCCCGGAACCATTCTACCTCCTCCCCAATGTCCGCGACCGGCCCGGCAGGTGTTGGCAGCGAGGCCAGAGCGAGGACTGCAGCCATCAGCACGTCCTCGTCCATCCTCTTCAGCGCCCACCATAGCGGTGGTGGTCCACAGGGGCGGCGGGCGGTGGTGGTAAGGTCGAGGCGGATGTATAGATGGTCACTAAGTGTGACCGCCTCTTCCACCGCCCTCCATCTCTGCACCATACGCGCGGCCAGGGGAGTCGCGAAGGACAAATCGACTATAGACTCCCCCTGGACACGCACGCAGGTGCTAAAGGACCCCACATTGAGCAGGTAGAGTCCTAGCCCCCCCGCCCAATTTACGACCGCCCTGCCGCTCGCGTTTGTCCTCGGGGAGCCCTAAAGTGACGCATGGGCATTAAAGTCCCCGAGGACTAGCACTGGCCGGGGGGAGAACGGGAGACAAAGTCCCCCACCCGGTCTAGGTACTGTTCATATTGCGCGAAAGGCCATCTCGGCGAGGCATAGAGCCCCACCACCGCTATTTCACCCCTCAGCACGCCGACGAACCCCCGGCCCCGTTCCAGTGGGGCGGGGTGTGGGGGTACTGCGGTGCCAATAATCGCCACGGAACCGTCCTCGTCCCCGAACCAAGCTGGTCAGTCGAGGACTCGGAACGGCTCCGCGGCCATCGCCAACCCAGCCTTCCACACGGCCAGGGTTTGGAACAACATGTCCTGAGCCCTGGCCGAGTGGTTCAAGTTGGCCTGAAGTATAGAGCCCTTGGGCCCCATACCTAGGCCTTACGAGCCACCTCCGCGGCAATTTTACTAGCCGACTTTTTTTTTCTTGCCCCCTTCTTCGACTCCGCAAGCTTGGTCCTTGATGCCTGTTCCTTGGGGGCTGTTCCTGCCCCTTCAACGGCACTCTTCTTCTTCCTCTGGGAGGAGGAGGGGGCACAACCTTTTGCGCCCAATCGATGCCCCGCGGGCCGCCCCAGGTCCGCACAGAGGGGGCACCGCGGGGTGGCGCTACACTTGCTGGCCACGTGGCCCGACTCTCCGCACGCATAGCAGCGGTCGGACCTATCAGCTTCGCAAGTGCATTGCTGCCAAACATGACCTCTTTCCAGGCAGCGATAGCACTGCAAAGACCGCGGTGGTAGCGTCTGTATTCTGCCCGAGGAGCACCCGACCAGGACCCTCCCAGAGGCGGATAACTTTTTGAGTGCCGCTAGAGGGCATCTCGCCCAGACGGTCCCCATCCTTTGGGGGGAGGTCCGAATCTCCCCCATTTTAATTTCTTCAGCGGAGCAACCCGCCGCAGCGGCCAATGCGGCCGCCACCTCCGTCGGGGTGACCGAGTCGTCGAGACCGGTTACCCTAACCTCGCCCATATTTATGGGGCGGGCAGCCCTCACCTCAGTGCCACTGAACACCTGGCGGAGTCAGTCAGACAACTTGGCAGCTTTCTCCGTCCTGTCCTCCCCAGGTATCTCGAGGTCCAAGCCACCGGTCCGAGCTCGCCTGGGCATCAACGCCGTGATGCCCAGCTCCTCCACCTTGACCCGCTCCCGGGCCATGACCATGGCCTCGGCGTATGAGACCTTAGCCTCGGCAGCTAGGTTAATGGTGACCGCCGCAGTACGAGGAGGGGCGGGGCATTCTGCCTGGCAGGCTGGGCCCCTTGCCCCTTAACCGCCGGTGCCGCCCCTCTCTTCTGCCCCTTCTGGGCAACCACCTTGGAGCTCTGGGAGGGAGGGGCCTTGGCCGCTGCCGCCTTCTTCTCTGCAGCTTTTGCGCGGCGGCCGACCACAATCACCCATGTCCCATCCGCCGTCCTCCGATGTTCTTCGACAATCCGGGGCATTCTAGCCTCCACAAATGATGCCGGTTGGTCGGGTGCTGAGGAGGGCCCCGGCAACGGCTCCGTGTCGGGCAGGGCCCTATTCCGCACCAGCCTCTCAGCTTCCTTCCTCGATGTAATGGGGATGGTCGCAGCCGCAGCTCCCCCATTAACATGCTCCGCCCTCTTAGGCGGAGGCTGGACGGCTGCAATAGCGGCTTTGAACTCCGCCCGGATCCCCGACGGGCCAATTTCAAGGAGAGCCGCAAATCCCCTCATCAGGTCGGGCTCGAGGTCACCAACCTTCCCCTCCTCTTTTCCAGGTGCAGCAGCTGGGATTGGGACTTGCACCACAGGACATTCAGGCGGGCAAGACGGTAAGTCGAAAGCTTCGACTGCGTCCTTCCTCCTTTTCCTGCCCGCCTCTTCGCCAGACAACGGCGAGCCGAGCCTCGCTGACCTTTTGGATGGGTCGGGGCCTTCAGGCGCCGGTTTTGCAGGATGTTGATTTGGGCCTCCTGGGCAGCCACTTGTTCCTCCCGCAGTTTCAGCTGTTCGCGAAGCTCCTTCACCTCTTTATCGGCCCCGGCAGGTGCAGCCCTGATTCCCGCTTCCGTGTGGATGGCCTTAAGGTAGCGGGAGGCCATCCTCAGCTTGCGAACAAATGTCCCTTTCAGCCCCTTGGAGACGCCCGCGACCTTGTCGATGTCGCGACAGAACTCCAAGGACTGCGCAATAAGGTCGCGCGTGGGGACTTGACTTCCTCCGCCAGGTCCTCAGGGTCCGGGAGGGACCTGCTACCCCGACTCGGTTCTATAGGGTCCTCGTTAGGATCGAGCACCCTCCTCTCCTCCAGCAGGTCAAGTTCCCGGCTCTGGACATCCAGGACTCTCTGCTTAGCCGCTGCGAGCCACACGTACTGGCCCGTGGTCGGCGGGCGACCCCTCTTGCTCGTGCGCCGTGCCTCCAGAGATACTGCCGAGGAGAGTGACTCGTCCGAGTCCAAGTCCACCTCACTCTCTCTGGATGCGGGGGCATCAGAAGCCGCCGGGGAAACTCCGGCCCCTCCTCGTACCGGCCTCAGGTGAGGCCACTCTACATCCGCCCTAGTTAATCGGACGGATAGGCGGCGCGCATCCGTTACCCTGCTAGTGCTGGGCTGCGCCATATCCTCCGCGCCCGTTTCTCGTCTCGCGTCCTGTTGAACAGCCGCAGTCGTCGTCGGTACGTCCCGTCCAGTGTTTGTTGTTGTTGTTGGCGTTTTTAGTTTCAAGTCATCCATGGTGTTCCCACGAGTGGGTCGGTCTGTGGGTCCACCCGGGCAGAGCCGCCTTACCCGGGTAACGCTAATACACCTGGGGGGTCGCCAGATACCCCGGGGTTGGCCGCTAGAGACTGATGCACCCATCAGCCACCCCTGGCGCTGACTCCAGGCGCGCCCTCATCACCGCGTACCGCAGCTTGGGGCTAGAGATTTTTTATAGCGTTTGTCATCCTCGCGGGCCGGCCAATAAAAGCAAGCCCCCAGTTTCAGCGAAACGTGACCACTGGGTTACGGTGTAATTGCTTGGGCACTCCGGGTTCGCTACCCGCACCCGACCGCCACGCAGCCTGGCCCCTGGAGTACTGAACGACGCTGCAGCCACCTTTCCGCCTCTCCGACCCAGGCCTTACCGGCAAGGGAGGCCCTGCCAGGATCCGTAGATACCACCGGCATCGCCCCGGGTCATCTGCGAGGCTACTTCGACAGCAGCAAACGCCCCCCTTTCAGTCGCCTTGTACGACAGGCAGGGGTTACCGTGTCTGTATTCTATCCCACAGTCACAGGGGAGGTTTTGATGGGTTTTCCTTCCCTTGGTGTTTGGTTCGTGGGAGCTATTTTATTTCACTCCTACCCTCCATGCACTCCGAAAAGTGCATGGCGAGCATTCCCCTATCCGCCACCTGGGGACGCGCCACGTCGGGGTATCACCTCCCCGCCCAGCCAGTACACTTGGCCAGGTCCGTGGGTCCCCCTGAAACCTTTTTTTTTTTTTTTTTGGTTTAGTTGGAAGAGAAAATGCGTTTGCGCACGCGCGGGTTGGTTCCCCTTTTCGTCTATTCGCCTAGAGGGGGCCCGGACAGTGTCGGACTCATGTCCTCCCTGGAGGGGCAGCCTGGCGCCCGTGAGGTGAGGGCAGACCCAAAGAGGCAACGCCAGAAGGGGCAACACCTGGCAACCCAACCCTTAAGGGTTGAGTTTAGCCCAAGAGTAGGCCACAGCCCTGAAGGGGCGACCTAGACGGGCAGCCCAGAATGGGCACTCCCGAGGCTGGACATACTACCCACGAAAACCTCTCCCCTAACGTGGGCCGCCGGTACCTTTTCACTCGTTAGAATTCACAAAGGAATACCAGCGTATAGCCACAACGACGCTTCGGCACTTCAACGCATTTCGCGTTGCACCTCCGATCCAGCGGTAGGACATTTTCAACCTATACGGTAAGGCACAGGATTTTTCTTCGGCCACGACCAGGAACCGAAGTAAGCCCATTCCGGGTGGTCGCGCCATGTGTTCACCTGCCAGGGCAGGAGCTTGCTCTTCCACACGGCCAGGAACCGGCATATCGTATCTCCACGGCTAACCGTGTCCATCTTCGTCCACCATGGTTGGTTGATAATGATGATGTGGCTTATCCTAGATGTCATCACGCCCACCTGACCTTCCACGAGGACAGGCCATTTTTCTTCAGCAACGATCGGCACCGGTGGGACATCCTCCAGGATCGGCACCGGGGGGACATATTCCCGGCGTGACCGCGCCATCTCTTCGCCTGCCTAGCACAATTGCCAGGACAGGGGTTCCTCTTCGGCCACGACCAGGAACCGGAGCTCCTGCTCAACGGGTGATCGCGCCATGTGTTCACCTGTTTTAACAGGGCTTGCTCTTCAACACGGCCAGGAACTGGGACTTCGTATCTCCACAGTTGGCCGTGTCCATCTTCGTCCACCATGGTCGGTTGATAATGATGATGTGGCGTATCCTTGCAGTCATCACGCCCACCTGACCTTCCACGAGGACAGGCCATTTTTCTTCGGCCACGACCAGGAACCGGAGCTCCTGCTCAACGGGTGGTCGCGCCATATGTTCACCTCTTTTAACAGGGCTTGCTCTCCAGCACAGCCAGGGCCTGGGGCGAGTCCTTTCCCCGGTTGACTGTGCCACATCTTGGTAGGCTGCAATCCTCGATGGCCTGTCCCATACATACTTTACACACACACACACACGCTCATGACAGGCATAGCGCTTCGGGAGGCGCTTCGAATGCCCCAAATATGCAACGATAAATAATGAATAAATAATGAGTACAGAATAAATGAATAAATAAATGAATAAATGAATGAGTGAATGAATAAATGAATAAATAAATGAATAAATGAATGAGTGAATGAATAAATAAATAATGAATGATGTATAGGAATTAATAAGCACATGAAGCCCATGAATATAATAGAGGAGCCCATACATTCAATAACAGCTGTCATAATAAACATACTGATCATACTAAACATACTAAAACCGGTTAAATCAAATCACAAACACAACGGGAAATAAATATATATATGCATCTAATGCAATAGAGCAGTTAATGAATAGTTAACAGTAAAAGAAACAGTAAGCGATATGAGAACGTGAGAAACTGTGAAGTAAACATAAGTAGTATTGCACGCAAGCAGGCAAGCGAGCATATGTGAACTGGACATAAGCAAATGACCAACAAAACCTCCAAAACCTAAAACGTCAAACATACATACATACAGTCGAGCAGCCAAATAGCAGAAGAGGAATATTTAACATTCAATACTAGCGCACAATATAATCACCTAAAATTAAACTCAAGATAAACCATAAATTTGAGATGAAATAAACCAAGGATGTGAACCGTAAAGTAAAATAAAGTCGCCAGACAGATAGCAAATAGCAATCCAGCCATGAGAAAAGAGAAGCAAACATAACATAACATAGAATGCTACTAATTATTATCAGAGGTAAAGGTAAATAAGGTACAGTATAAAATATAGAATATAGGGTATAACCAGAAAGTAAGCTGGGAAGAAAATAAATAGGTGAGCGTAATGTAATACTAATAATTGAAACCATTCATTGAAACTATTAAGTTACTTAAGTTTACTTGCAGGAACATTTACGTGACCACAACCTCAACGTGGTTGGCAAGCGAACATGATGGAGTACAAACAATGATCAAATGAAGGCAATAAAAAACAATTAGAAATTATTGCGAGCAAATCATCAATAAAGATAAGTAGCAACATATACCTCATAATGAGAATAATAGGAAGAGACAGAACTGTTAACATCAGAAATTAACCATAGTATTAAATGTGAAATGTAACATAATCCTAGTCTATTTGCAGGAAGCGCTAACGCCAGCCAATGGAAGTGGAGGTAGAGTGTAATTAACGGATAACAGGAGAAGAGAATACCCATCTGCTTTAATATGGGGAGCACATGAGACCTAAATCGGCATAAACCATAAGGCAGATCAAACAATTCAAATAGTTATCAATTGAGTAGATTAGATTGTTACTGGATTATAATACCGCTCCGATAAGTATGGTATTAATATTAATACTGATACAGGTAAGTCGATGCAGTACAGCGCGTGGTGAAAACTAATCAATAATAAACAATCAATAATAAACCCCACATACAACCATATTACTACTAAATCATAATATAAAGGTACAAGATAACTAAACTACTCTACAATAGATCAAAATTAGTATGAACATATGTGTTGTAACGTGGTGACACCTGTGCCCCCCCTGTTACAGTGTATATATAATATGTTACGAAAACACTCCAAATGTAATCAATTTAATAAGTATACCGATGTAGATAATTAATTAAACTCCTCATACCATAGTCAGTTTAAATGATGCAGTTCCATTAAACCCCCTTTAATACCAATTAATAGAAAAGGCATATAGGTGCTAAACCAAGCCAGACACTCCTATAAGAATGTCATATGAGATCCACGGTCAAGAAATTCAAAGAATCTAAGGAACCATAACGCATATATGTATATATAGAAAACCATAAAGACATTGTATCATGCAGGACGGACTACCGCAGCGTATGCCTCCCTGAGCACCAGCCGTATTAACCAATACTGAACTAACACTTTCCAAATCAAAATCAAAATCAAAATCAGAATCAGAATTGTAATTAAGAAAGGGTAATTAATGTACAAAACATTGCATAAAGTACCGTAAGTATTCAAAATACACAGATTCACAACTGTCACAGCTGCACTAGAATTGAATTAAACATAGTATGCAAAACATTATCCTGAGGGGGGGTACGAAGATCTACAAAAGAGCAGTAAATAATATTATAGGAACATGGAACGTAAAACGTAACACTCAATTGAAGAAGAAGTCACTAAGACATGTCAAGTGACCAAGAATAAAAATAAGAAAAGAATAAGGATAGTGAATAGTGAACGGCACACAATAAACCAATAAACCAATAAACGAATGTCGTTACACGTCATTCATATCTAAATTGCTAAAGGATATATGATACATCTTATAGTCTACAATTAATTGACAATGCCGGGGAGCCCAAACAACCCCCGAAAGCTTAGAAACAATGCATGATACTACAAGAGGAACTAAGGAGCTAAGAACTAAGAAACAAGAAACCAGAATCAGAATCAAACCCACCCTAAAAATATGCAAAGGGATTATAAACGCAATATACGCATATGATATAAACTCATTAATCCATCCAATCCAGATAGACTCTTCTAAATTCCATAATACAAGACCCATTAAACTAATTCAAATAAATATAACCGCAAATATAATCGCATATATAATCATCACAGATATAACCATAGCTATAATCACAGCGGGTAAAATAAAGCAGACACATATTAATAATCTGTATCAAGTAATTTAATTCAATGCAATTCGATATGCCATATGCCATTGATAATTACTCTGTACATTTACTTACTCAATTATAATAATATAATGGAATAGAAAGTTAGGGAAGTTATATAATAATCATGCAATACAATACAATTTAATACAGCATACTGGTTAAGTATTGCCTAACATAGCTAACTAATATAGCTGAATAACTGGACACAATCCAAGGTCTAAAATAATAATACTATAATATAACATATAATATATTCAATGCCTAAAATGGTCACAAGTTGAACGCAGGCTGAACGCAATTGAACGTAGATTGAACGTAGCTTGGATGTAATAAGATTAATAACATAAATAAAATAATACAATATGATCATGGTATAATACAATACAAGAACAATACTATAATACAATATTATAACATAATACAATATAACATAATTGTTTGAGATTCGCTCACTTTACTAATTATACGTTTTCCTACATTACTTTTGCTTTAAATTTACATTGTATTACAACTAATGATTTTATTCTATTAACTGTACATATTTGTTTGTATCTATTACTAATCGTTGATAAAATAAATCATATCCGACGGGCGAGCGAGGTTCGCGGTTCCCCGCCACTCGTCCTTCCCCTCACAGGTTCCCCCGGGTGGATCGAGTAGCTCGGCACCTGTAGGGGGGCGAGGCGAGACGGCGAAAGATATAAATATATCGATTCCGAGAATCCTTGCTCTCTCTCTTAGTCGGCATTGTGACAAAAGTAAACACGGGCTTATTACGAAACGCTTCTTCATCGAATTCCGTTGTAGATTAAAAACGTCTACGATCCTTCTGTGCATCGTTTAAAGGGATTCCCCAAAAAACGGATTAAATACCGATCCGCGATCGCGTCGAAGTTTTTTCACGCTCCAACGAGCAGCGTTTTTCGGAAGCTCGTCTCAATTCCTCGACCGTTTCGACGGAAAATTCGGAGCTTCAACACATTTGGTCCTTCGAGCCGGATTTTTGCCCGGCACCTCGATCTTGACCATCGCGAATCGGTACGTTGTCTTCCGGCCGTGAGTGCAGTGATCTGAGTGATCTCTTGGCGAACTGCGTCCTCAGTGCATCGAAGTACGATCCAACGGTGGCCGATCGCTCGCTGGACTTCCCGAACTGCTGGAAAAAGGGTTAAAGACTACAGTTTCTTGTGAGTTACGCTGACTTGATTTTCTTGCGTCTAATCAGAATAATCGTATTCTTTATCACGTACACGCCGTTAAACGGTCCGAATTTTCAAACCGCCAACGGTCGCGAGTTGTGACCTTTCACGCGCGTGCTGTGTACGTCCTTACGTGTCGTTAGAGAACAGTTTTTGCGGGGGTGACTCATCATGTCGACGTCACTCGAAACCTACTGCGCTCTCAAGAAGACCTGGCCGGACGTATAGAGCGTTTCATGAGGAATACACTGAAGATCGGGCAAGAAAAACTTACTCTAATTATGCTGCAGCAACGGAGGCAGCTGTTAGATACTTATTGGCGTGATTTTTCGTCAACTCACAAATCTATTATTTGCGCAGCTGATAAATCAGTGCCTTACTTGAAGGAAGACGTTTTCAGCACTATTGAAAGTACTTACCTTTCGCACGTCGTGGACTTGGAGGAGAGGATTGCCCTACTCGCCCCAGACCGGAATAAGCCAGGAGACGAGAATTCTTCCGGCAAAGCGTCGTCAGGCGAACCGACTTTACCCACGATCTCGCTGCCCACGTTTTCTGGGGATCTCCTACAGTGGGAAAGTTATCGGGATCAATTCAGAGCTCTAATTCACGGCTCGAAAAAGTTAAGTAAGGTGCAAAATTACATTATCTTAAATCTAGTCTTACAGGTGACGCAGCAAACATGCTTACCTGCACTCCGATGACGGACGGTAATTACGAGGCATCGTGGGCGTCCCTGGAGCGTCGCTACGGTAATAAAAGGATCTTAGCGGCCTCACACATGCGTCGCATCCTCACCTGTGCTCCCATAGTAAAGGCGTCCTCTCAGGAAATTAAAAGGATCCTCGACGAATTCCGCCAGTCAAGGAATGCACTCGCCTCTTTGGAGCGACCGGTGGAGTCGTGGGACGACTGGTTTTCGTTCCTCCTCACCGAAAAGCTGGATCAAACCACGAGACTCGCTTGGGAAACTTCCTTGGTTGATCCCACTACGCTTCCCCCGTTTGAGGCGTTAGTGGATTTTCTGGAAAATCGTGCTCACGCTATTATTTCTGCTCAAGGTACGAATGCGGCGACGCCCCCCCCTCCAGTCCAAGGAAGGCTCCAAGCGGACACCCGTTGCAAATACTCGAACAAGGGTAACATTGACCACGAACGCCAAGGAAACAGCCAAGCCTAAGACAGCAAAAACGTGCCCGTCGTGTGCTGGCTCACACACTCTTGGCCACTGCACTAGGTTGAAGAAAATGAATCCGCAAGACCGTTTGTCGCTGGTAAAAAAGGTAGGCGTGTGTACAGCATGTCTAAATTCAGGTCATGAAGTTGCAGCCTGCAAGTCAAACTTTCGCTGCCTGGTTTGCGAGGCCAATCACCACACATCGTTACACGATGCCTTTCGGGAAGATCAACCATCGTCATCCAAGGCAAATATAATTACACCGAGCACGAGTGCTGCTTATACGGTCCGATCTCAACGGGTGATTTTGTTGGCAACCGCGCGGGTCCGCTTGGAGTCGACTGAGGGTCGCACTTTAGACGTCAGGGCTCTTTTAGATCCAGGCTCTGAGTCGTCATTGTAAGCGAGAAGGTCGTACAGTCGCTCCAGCTACAGCGGAAAAGTGTGAGGGTGTTACTCACCGGTTATCAGGAGAAGAGCGTCGGGATGGCCAAACACGAAGTCTCCGTCGAGCTTACGTCCTGCGCAGACAGCGACTTCCGCATCACTCTTAACGCGTTGGTGACAAGGAAAGTCACCTCTCCAACTCCGTCTCATCCAGTGGAGGACCATCCATGGATTCACATGCGGGGATTGCCGCTGGCCGATCCGGAGTTTAGATTACCACGTAGAGTCGACGTACTTCTTGGAGCTGACGTTTGTGGGTACCTTTTCTTGGAAAATAAGGTAGGCCCTCCTGGAACTCCGTCGCTGGTCCGCACGCCGTTTGGATGGTCCCCTTTGGGACCGGTTTCGACCTCCGACGACCCAGACTCAGGGGTGGCTCGGGTGCAACTCATCCGAGGCCTGGACGATCTCCGAGGTCCAATCGAGGTCGCCGCGGAGTCCTCAAGACACAGCTTGTGAGGAGTATTTCAAGGAAACGCACTCACGTGATGAACTAGGTCGTTACGTGGTGCGGCTCCCATTTCTGAAGGCTACACCCGAAGACATCGGAGTACCGCGACGTGCCGCTCTTCAACGGTTTCTGGCTGGCGAACGAAGATGGGAGAAGGACTCCTTTTTGCAAACATCTTATGCGGGCTTCATGGAGGAGTATCGGAGACTGGGCCACATGGAACCAGCCTCCAAGTATGATGTCGCTAACGCCAACTACCTGCCTCACCATGCAGTCTGGAAAACCACCGGGTCAGGAAATAAAAGGATTCGAGTTGTCTTTGACGGATCTTATGTTTCAGGCAACAGACCTTCGCTGAACCAGGCTCTTGCGTCAGGACCACGTCTGCAGTCCGACCTTTGGCTGGTGCTCACTCGGTGGAGGTTCCCGAGATGCGTATTTTCTACGGACATAGTAAAGATGTTCCGTCAGATAGCCGTCCATCCTGACGATCGAGATTGGCAGCGCATACTGTGGAGAGACGAAGCTGGAAACGAAGTCCGCGACTTTCGTTTAACCACCGGTCACCTACGGGACAACTTCAGCCCCTTACCTTGCTCTACGAGTTCTACAACAGCTGGCAGACGATGAGGAACAACGATTTCCTTGGGCGCAGCCATCTTGCGTCGAAATTCCTACGTGGACGACCTGTTGGCTGGAGCCGACGATCCTGCCAAGGCTGAGGAGTCTCGACAGCAGCTAATCGGCATCCTCATGGCGGGCGGGTTCCCTCTTGATAAGTGGACGCTGAACTACACGTCCCAAGGGGAACCTAGTGAAAGAGACCACAAATTCCTGCAGGCGAGCAACGACGCGGAGACGCTAGGACTGACTTGGAATGCGGTGGCAGACACGCTTACTGTTACCTCGGCCAAATCGGACCAACCGTCAACCATCCGAACTTGGACGAAACGACTCGTCCTTCTTACACTGCTCGACTCTTCGATCCGCTTGGATGGGCCTCACCAGTACTCATACGCGCCAAAACACTACTGCAAGATCTTTGGTTGTCAGGAGCAGATTGGGACGAACCGCTTTCAGTCCGCCTGGAGGAGTCGTGGCTTCAGTTTCGTCAAGATCTGGAAGAGGTAAAGACTATCTCATTACCACGTTGGGTTAGTTACAGGGATGCGATGCACGATCACATCGAGCTGCATGGCTTTTGCGACGCCTCCGAACGAGCATACGCCGCTGCAGTCTATGTACGCTTACCAAGTACCTCCACCATGGCGAACGTGCATCTCCTCATCGCAAAAACGAAGCTCGCTCCAATCAAACTCTGCAGTATTCCGCGCTTGGAATTATGCGGAGCTCTGCTACTGGCTCGACTCATGGTGGCGGTTCGGGGACGGCATACTTCCTCTACGAGCCACCTTATATGCGTGGACGGATGCATCGGTGGTACTATCCTGGGTTCCAATCGCACGCTTCCAGGTGGAAGCCCTTCGTCGCACACCGCGTGGCGGAAATTCAAACGTACTCCCAGACGTGGAATTGGCGTCATCTTCGCAGCGGCGATAATCCGGCGGATTTAGCAACCAGGGAGTTACCGTACAGGCTCTGAAGGAAGATGAGCGCTGGTGGCATGGCCCTTCGTGGCTTCAGATGCCCCCCAGTGATTGGCCGTCCTCCATTCGTTCTCAGGACGATTCACTCTCGGAGCAACGATCTACCGTCCACACCATCGCAGCCGAAACCGTCAGAATCTGAAAACGACTTACTATGCCGATTTTTCGTCGTTGACAAAGCTAGTACGCATTACAGCTTACCTGAGACGCTTCGTGTGGAACACTCGGGGCAACGACAGCAGGCGAACGGGTTTTCCTGACTTCCACGGAACTCGATGAGGCTCGAAAATGTATTCTCCGACTGAGCCAATCGGAATATTTTTCCGAAGAATTACACAATCTAAGAACAGGTAAACCGATTAAAAGTAAATCAATGTATTAGCCTTACGGCCTGTTTTAGATGACTTCGGGATCATTCGTGTGGGTGGAAGATTGGATCATGCATCGCTCACCTACGATCAACGGCATCCAATCCTCGTTCACCGTCGGTCTAATTTGGCTGAGCTAATTGTTCGGGCAAGCACACGCTCAGACTCTTCATGGTGGCCTCACGTCGACACAAAGCTTCGTCCGTCAAACGTACTGGATTCCGCAGGACCGCACTCTCCTCAAACGCATCCTAAGAAATTGCGTACGCTGTGTAAGATTCCAAGGTAACACGGGTACGCAGCAAATGGGCTCCTTACCTGCTTCACGAGTCCAGCCTGCCAGGGCCCTTCCTTCGCAGTGGGGTCGACTATGCTGGCCCAATCACCCTCTGCATGTCAAAGGGTCGCGGCCAGAAGACGGTCAAGGGTACATCGCGGTGTTCGTCTGCCTCTGCATCAAAGCTGTCCACCTGGAGCCAGTGTCCGACCTGTCCTGCGTCCGCGTTTATCGCGGCCTTCCGACGGTTCGTCGCGAGGCGAGGACGCTGTGCTCACCTCTTGAGCGACAACGCGACGAATTTTCGGGGTGCAGATGCGCAGTTGAAATCTATGTTCAAACGAGCTTCTGAATTTTACAGGGAGGTTGCTGAGCTAATCGCCAACGAAGGAACAAATGGGAATTTATTCCACCCTACTCACCTCACTTTGGCGGCCTGTGGGAGGCGGCGGTGAAATCGCGAAGAGGCATCTTCTTCGGTCAGTAGAGGGTCACAGGCTGACCTTCGAAGAACTGACAACATTATTGTGCCAGGTGGAAGCGTGTTCTAAATTCACGACCGTATCACCACTCACGGACGACCCCAAAGACTTCTCCGCACTAACACCGAATCACCTCATTACGGGTCACTCACTGTCGGCGATTCCGGAATCACCGGAAAATTTAAATTTCGACGGGAGGACACAAAAGGTGGGCCCTCGTACAAAAATTAATTGAACATTTTTGGCGTAGGTGGAGTAAAGAATATCTGGGCCAACTGCAACATCTTCCGAAGTGGCGGAAGGCGCTTCCTAACCTCCAACTCGGAACCCTCGTCTTGCTAAAGGAGGACTCGACACCACCAACTAAATGGCCGATGGCGCGCGTCGTGAAGGTCCACGAGGGAAAAGATGGCCTAACACGTGTGGCGACCGTCCAGACTGCTACCAGACTGACCACACGTGCAATCACACGGTTGATTCCACTCGTGTCGCCGAACGATACGGACAACGCTACGGCTAAGAAGACGTCTCATGATACGTCTGTCACGGCGGGCGGCGGCACTCTACCGGCAGACGAGCAGTGACGTTAGTAGCAACCGCGATTCTTGGAAAACAATCACGTCGTTGCCGTTCCGACAACGAGGCGGCGGCATGTTTGAGATTCGCTCACTTTACTAATTATACGTTTTTCCTACATTACTTTTGCTTTAAATTACATTGTATTACAACTAATGATTTATTCTATTAACTGAACATATTTGTTTGTATCTATTACTAATCGTTGTTTAAAATAAATCATATCCGACGGGCGAGCGAGGTTCGCGGTTCCCCGCCACTCGTCTTCCCCTCACAGGTTCCCCGGGTGGATCGAGTAGCTCGGACACCTGTAGGGGGGCGAGGCGAGACGGCCGAAAAGATATAAATATATCGATTCCGAGAATCTTGCTCTCTCTCTTAGTCGGCATTGTGACAAAAGTAAACACGGGCTTATTACGAAACGCTTCTTCATCGAATTCGTGTAGATAAACCGTCTACGATCCTTCTGTGCATCGTTAAAGGGATTCCCAAAAAACGGAATTAAATACCGATCCGCGATCGCGTCGAAGTTTTTTCACGCTCCAACGAGCAGCGTTTTTCGGAAGCTCGTCTCAATTCCTCGACCGTTCGACGGAAAATTCGGAGCTTCAACACAATAATATAATATAACATAATACAGCATATAATATATAATAGTAAGTAATATAAATGCACCGAATGCATAAAATGCACAAAACGGAGCTAATGATACCACATTAACAAATACACTGCAATTACACTACAGTACAATACCTCCGAGCGTAGCACATTAGTACGCGCACTGTCACAGCAATCACATCCGCACGAATAAATTCAAAATTTAAATTAGAAAATTCAAAATTCAATTATTTCAATAAATTCAATTCAATTAATTAATTAATTCAGTTCAATTGACACTTATCACTTAACACTTCGTATCACATCACATCATAGATGACCGATGACCATGTCAACGTCAACTAAGGTAGGAAACCGGGCGAAGTAAAATAAAGAGCGCGAGCATAAACCATAAAGAACATAGATAGTGTTCGAATTCCCTAGTCCATACCATAATGATTATCGACCATCAAGTTAACCACCTAATCATCAAATTAATCAACTAATTATACAGAATATATAAACGTTCAAAAGCGAAAAGCGGAAATAAAAGCGAAAATACTTCAACAACTTTCAATAAATCACCGCGATGAAAACCAGAAGTTAGGTACCTACGAAAGATAACGATAGCAAAACGCATCGTAATAAGTAAAGCATGCAATACTGCCCGAAGATAAGCCGTAAAGCTATCCCTAGTCGGTAACCAACCGCAGCACCAGAGATATTACCAACCGCAAATATTCCATCCACCACATAATACTCGGCCGCTCGCTCCGTAACGGTTCCGTAACGGTTATCCACAGACCAATTATCTGCCGCGCAGCAATTACGTACCGCGCGCCAGTTACCCGGTACACACAGTTATCGACTGCAAAACCATCCATCGTGCAGCCGCGCAATCCTAGGAATCCATACTTACCATCAAACTTATCATCAAAGATAAGTCTGATATACAGTACTTTCACGAAGGTATAAAGCACACGAACATCAAATCAAGCTTCCAGACAGATCAAGATGGAGGATAAATCAGTTAGTAAAATCAATACTACGGTTATTTATTATATATAAATATGAATCATACGTTTGTAATAGGGTGGAATGAAATAAATATAAATTACATATAAATTACAAATTACAAACAATAAGGAAAAATAAAATGAAATCAAATGAATCAACCCGAATAAGATCCACAGATAGCGCAGATTGCAGGACACACTGTATTACTACATATCGCGCTGCAGAAAGCAGATTATACAAAACAACAGAACAACAGAATCAACGGAATCAGGAATCGCCACAGAACGAAGGGCCGAATAAATAAATAGAATAAAACTTTTAACTTAGACAAAATCAACCAGTAAAGTCAAACAACGTCAACAACGCATGCGATCAGGAAAGTCCCGTGAGCCCACTAAAAACAACTCTCGGTCAAATAATATTAGTTAGTAAAATAAAATAATAAATCAATGAAACTAGAATAAATCATGGTAACAGGCATCTAGCAGAAATGAAATATGAAGCAGAAATGAATCAATAAATCAAGAAAAATCGAATCAGATCAATGTATAGCTTTAATCAATCAACATCAAAATGAAGGAATGAATGAATAATAAATGAATGAATGTACGTAAACTGAATGCAGGTAAAACAGTTAAGGATATTAACAAATTGGGAACTACAGAAAGTGTGTAACGCGCAACATACGTAACCAACATAACCGACATAATGTAATGTAATGTAATGAAATGTAATATAATGTAAAATAATAAATACAGCAAATGAGTTATATTCCAACTAAATATAACCGTAGGCCTTATTGGCTCAATCCCCCCTACATTATAAATCATAGATTGTACGGTTATAAGTCATAGTGTTCGAAAATGCGTTGATTTCAACCGACGCCACACGAACCGCGGCAGCACTCTTCAGCGCGACCGGCAGCCACCTTGGATGCCGGTCAGGCTGACCAATCACCGTGCTTGACGTCACCGGGAAGAAGCCAACGGCTCTTGCTACGACGAAGCCGGTGGTTCGGCCATTACGGTTTTGTATCGTTACGGTAAACACGTGCAGTACTGATTCCAAAAATTTCTAGTGCAATTAACGAATTTCGATTCTAAAGAACTCAGCATCGCAACGCGATTTCTGTGCCGACGGCCAACGCGAACTCGCGGTTAATCTAGTTCGTGCAAATCCACGAAATTAGTAGAATTTCGTGGTGACCACGTGTTGAATCAACACGTTCTCAACCGGTTCTCAATCGCAAGCTCAAGACCTCCTTACAATCTCGAACACTTTTGAACACATAGATTGCAAATTGTAAATTGCAAATTGTAAATTGTAAGCGATTGCGTCCATACAAATGCAACAGAAATAAAAATTTACACCGAAAGATGTATAAGGATAAATCAAAGCACGCCTCGCAAGCATCCAAGTTTCCGCCACGCGCGCAAATCCGGCCGTAAATAAACAGGCTTGTATGCACTCTCGTACAGGGACTTTCCAACAACCATGCAACTGGGCAGCATGCATCGATTCAGAGAAAAGAAGAGAGATCCATACTGGGGCCTTGCAAGACAACACAATCGGCCAGCGTCGTCGCTCCAAACGACAATAAACAGCCGTTCAAAACGAACGTCTTTCCGATTAGGTATGGAAGAAGAAACACTGGGCCCCTCTCTTTGAGGTAATTCTGCACTATTGTAAGCTGTATTCACTATTCGGAGCTGTAAATGCCACTTTGAGCGCAGCTGTGCAGAAGAAGAACAAGAAGAAGAGGAAATAGCTCGCAATATGTGCGTGACGCCCCGTTCCTTGAGGTAAATCTGCAAATATCTCGGGAACGGTGCGAGATATGGCAAAATGTTAACAAACCTTTTTTGTAGGAAATTAAATTTACTACTATTTATGTTCCATCCCATTTTTTGATCAGATGCGTAGTTTTCGAGATATATCGAGATATTCAAAAGTTCTGAAGCCGCAGCAAAATTAAAAGGATGAAGAAACACTGTGGCCCCTTTCCTTGAGGAAACTCTGCACTATTCTAAGCTGCATTCACTATCCCCAGCTGCAAATGCAACTTCCAGCGCAGCTGTGCAGATGAAGAACAAGAAGAAGAAGAAATATCTCCGAATATGTGCGTGACGCCCCTTTCCTTGAGGTAAATCTTCAAATATCTCGGAAACGGTGCGAGCTATGGCAAAATGTTAAGAGACCTTTTTTGTAGGAAATTAAATTTCGTACTATTTATGTTGTATGGGATTTTTTGATCAGATCCGTAGTTTTCGAGATGTATCGAGATGTTTAAAAGTTCCGTTATTACTATATCTTCCTTAGAAATAATGTAATATACTGATTGCTTCGTACAGATGAATGTACATTCAATAATAATATCATTATTACTATATGTGCATTAGGTATGCAATATACATTTTATAGCAATATCATTATTATTATATCTTCATTAGATATAATGGAATATACTGATTCCCTCTTACAGATCAATGTACATTTAATAAGAATATCATTATTACTATATCTACGTTAGATATAATGTAATATACTGATACCTTCCTACAGATCAATGTACATTTAGGAACAATATTATTATTACTATATCTTCATTAGATACAATGTAATATACAGATACCTTCCTACAGTTCAATGTACATTAAATAACAACATCATTGTTACTATATCTTTATCAGATGTAATGTATTATCTTGATGCTTTCCTACAGATCAATGTACATTTAATAACAATATGATTATTACCATATCTGCGCTAGATATGTAATTTACAGTTAATAACAATATCATTATTAGTATATCTACATTAGATATAATGTAATATACTGATTCCTTCATGCAGATCAAAGAACATTTAATAAGAATATCTTTATTACTATATCTTCTTAGATATAATGTAATATACTGATACCTTCCTACAGATCAATGTACATTTAGGAACAATATTATTATTACTATATCTGCATTAGATATAATGTAATATATTGATACCTTCCTACAGATCAATGTACATTTAGTAACAATATCATTACTACTATATCTGCATTAGATACGTGATATACGTTTAATAACAAAATCATTATTACTGTATCTACCTTAGAAATAACGTAATATATTGACTTCTTCGTACGGATCAATGTACATTTAATAACAATATCATTATTAATATACGTGCATTAAATATGTAATATACATTAAATAACAATATCATTATTACTATATCTGCATTAGATATGTAGTATACATTTAATAACAATATCATTATTACTATATCTGCATTCGATATGTAATATACATTTAATAACAGTATCATTATTACTATATCTACATTAGATATAATGTAATATACTGATACCTTCCTACAGATTTATGTACATTTAATAACAGTATCAATATTACTATATCTGCACTAGATATGTGATATATATTTAATAACAGTATTATTATTACTATATCTGCGTTAGATATGAAATATACATTTAACCACAATATCATTCTTAGTATATCTACATTAGATATAATGTAATATACTGATTCGTTACCACAGATCAGTGTACATTTAATAACAATATCATTATTACTATATCCACATTAGATATAATGAAATATACTGGCACCTCCCTACAGATCAATGTACACTTAGTACATTATTACTATAGTATCATTATTACTATATCTGCATTCGATATGTAATACCCATTTAATAACAATATCATTATTACTATATCGGCATTATATATGTAATATACATTTAATTACAACATCATTATTACTATATCAGCATTAGATATGTGACATATATTTCATAACAATATCATTAGTACTATATCTACATTAGATATAATGTGATTTACTGATACCTTCCGAAAGATCAATGTACATTTAATAACAATATCATTAATACTATATGTGCATTAGATATGTAATATACATTTAATAACAATTTCATTATTAGTACATTTGCATTAGACGTAATGTAATATACTCATACCTTCCTACAGATCAATGTACATTTAGTAACAATATCATTACTACTATATCTGCATTAGATATGTAATGTACATTATATAACATTATCATTATTACTATATCTTCATCAGATATAATGTAATATCTTGATGCCTTCCTACAGGTCATTGTACATTTAATAACAATATAATTATTACTATCTCTGCGTTAGATATGTAATATACATTTAATAACAATATTATTATTACTATATCTCCATTAGATATAATGTAAAATACTGGTTCCCTCCTACAGATCAATGTACATTTATTAACAAGAGCATTATTACTACATCTGCATTAGATATATAATATACATTTAATAACAATATCATTATTACTATATCTGCAGTAGATATGTAATATACATTTAATAACAATATCATTATTACCATATCTGAATTAGATATGTAATATACATTGTATAACAATATCTACATTAGATGCAATGTATTATACTGATACCTTCCTACAGATCTATGGACATTTATAGAACATATATAGTAGGAAATTTAATTTTCTACAAAAAAGGTCTGTTAGCATTTTGCCATAGCTCGCACCGTTTCCGAGATATTTGCTGATTTACCTCAAGAAAAGGGGCGTCACGCACATATTCCGAGATACTTCTTCTTCTTCTCGTTCTTCTTCTGCACAGCTGCGCTGGAAGTGGCATTTACAGCGTCGAATAGTGAATACAGCTCAGAATAGTGCAAAGTTACCTCAAAGAAAGGGGCCACGGTGTTTCTGCATCTTTATAACGTGTGTACGTGTACGAATTTCGCAAATCAAACTCGTACGAATATCTCGATCGGTAACACGGGTCGATAATCCCGTCTTCACCAAATAAGTAAAAGTAATCGCTGCTGCGCTGTCTAACGACTGATCCGAGCGCTCGGCAATATTAAAACTCCTAAATTCGAACCGTTACGGCATTATTGTGAAAGCAATTCAGAGGGCGATTATCAAGCGACAACAACGACCAAGATCTTTATCTTTACTCGAGTTTAGAGCATTTTTAAATTCATTTCGGTGCCTTGCACCGCGAAGTCTGTGAATCGTGGAATCCCAAATTCAAACACAAGTGTGATTTTTGTAGTGCTTAATTCACTACTCATTGTGTAAAAATTATAAGTTATACACAATTACTGACCGCTAAGCTGTGTCGTTCATCTTCTCCTCGACGCCCACGTCTTTGAAAATACGGAATCCACGCCTATTCAGAAAACTCTAATTCTCGCCGAGAACATATTGTTTCTAATGTGGATATAGTAATAATGATATTGTTATTAAATGTACATTGATCTGTAGGAAGGTATCAATATATTACATTATATCTAATCTAGATATAGTAATAATGATATTGTTATTAGATGTACATTGATCTGTACGAAGGGATAAGTGTATTACATTGTTTCTAACGTAGATGTAGTAATAATGATATTGTTATTACACGTATATTACATATCTAACGCAGATATAGTAATAATAATAGTGTTATTAAATGTACATTGATCTGTATGAAGGAATCAGTATATTACATTATTTCGAATGTAGATGTAGTAATAATGATATTGTTATTAAATGTGTATTACATATGTAACGCAGCTACAGTAATAATGATATTGTTATTTAATGTATATTACATATCTAATGCAGCTATAGTAATAATGGTATTGTTTCGAAATGTACATTGATCTGTAGGAAGGTGTCAGTATATTACATTATATCTCATATAGATATAGTGATAATAATATTGTTGTTAAATGTACATTGATCTGTAGGAAGGTATCAATATATTACATTATAACTAATGGGGGTATAGTAATAATGATATTGTTATTAAATGTACATTGATCTGTAGTAACGAATCAGTATATTACATTATATCTAATGTAGATATAGTAATAATGATATTGCTATTAAATGTGTCTTACATATCTGATGCAGATATAGTAATAATGATATTGTTATTAAATGTATATTACATATGGAATGCAGATATAGTAATAAAGATATTCATATTAAATATACATTGATCTGTATTAGCGAATCAGTTTATTACATTATATCTAATGAAGATATAGTAATAATGATATTGTTATTAAATGTATATCACATATCTAATGCTGACATAGTAATAATGATATTGTTATTAAATGTATACTACATACCTAATGCAGATATAATAATAAGGATATTTTTATTAAATGTACATTGATCTGTATAGGGAATCAGTATATTACGTTATATCTAATGCAGATATAGTAGTGATGATATTGTTGCGCCGGGGAGTAGAGCTCGCGCTTTCCATAGTTAAATGAATACACCAGGAGCAAACTAGACTGTCTATATTTCAGTTACACAATTGGTTTAGCAATAGATCCGTACAGTTCAGCTTCCCGATACAATCTGATATTCAAAAGACGCGCGGTTGTCTAAGAGACTTCAAGCATCCGGTGACGTGTTTTCGCTCGAAACAAGGGATAGCTTCACGTTATGATTCGACGACAGGTTCGGACGGTGCAGTCTATGGCTCTTTCGATAAATCAAGAAGCGGTCGATGCGTCGAAAGAGCGGGAACGTCTCACCGTCGCAACATTGCTCCCCTCCTTCAATAAGCGGTCGACCCGACCGCGGGCATCTTCATACTTGTAACCGTCTTCACGTAGGCCGATCAACAAGCCAAATCAAGTCATAGTCTCTAACCTCGGGCTGTCAGTCTTCCATGGATGCTAACCTCTTCTTTAGTACCTCTGCCTGAAAGGAGGTTAAAACCAAAAGCGTAACAGTTACCTAAGTGGCCCTCTCAGGCAGCTAACGTCTTGACATTCGTCCTTCGTCCCAGGGGAAAACCACTCAAAAACTCTGAGCAAGACGCCGGTTCAGTGCTATCAAGTCAACTTATAAACCGCTCCAATTTCCTATTCTTCTTTCTTCGATTTCCAATTCTTCTTAGCACTCTTCTTTCTTCGAGGAGGTCCCGACAGTTCCTCGCCCTTCCTCTTGATTCCTGGGCCTTCACGCCTTCCTCTCGAAGTCTTCTCGGATGAAGAAATTCCAGTCCAACGGGTCCACTCTACCGGGGGTGCTCCCCAGCCATCAAGCAAAGTCTTTCCTCGATGGACTGGTGGTCCGGAGCATACCACAACTACGCAGTCCGATGACCAGAACCCCGAATACAAAAATCTAAATAAACGGGACACCGGCTGAGGGGATGCCCTCTTCCTCCGAAGAGAACAACACTTCCTCCATCGTTTAGACACGCGTAGCCAGCAAGTTTACCGTGGCCGAAAGAAACTTCATCCTGGCTTTGTGCGACGAAACGTCTTCTTCTAGGACGAAGACGCCAGAAACACCCTCCTCAGTCTCCTATTCTTGATCCTTCCCTATTTAGGTGTTTCTTTCCCGTGAATGTTCATATGGAGCCAAACGATTCACGTGAACCACCTTAGGTTTAGATTTTGGGGAGCGAAATATGCCGTATATTAACTCATTTAACCGGTTCATTACTTCATAGGGTCCTTCCCAATCACACTGGAGTTCTCCTAGTTTCTTCGATGTAAGCAGTCTCTTCCTTCTATTCAAAAGCAATAGTTCCTCCGGGCAAATCCAAAGGTAGGTGAAATTCTCGTTCCAACAGAAGCATGGAAGGACTATTCAGAGTAACTTCATGTCGAGATGAACGATATGCTAATAAAACGGCGGAATCCACTCATCCCAATCCTTTTTGGGATAAATACTGCATCAAGGTCCTCAACAACCGCTCCAGGAGTCCATCCGATTGAGGGTGCAAAGGAGTTGTTCTTGTTTTCTTTATTCTCAACATCTTCATCAACTCTTTAAAGATAGTTGACTCTAAACTGCGACCCTGATCAGAATGAAGCTCCAACGGTACTCCATGCCGACTTATCACCTCCCTCATCAGGGCCGTGGAAATAGTAATAATGATATTTATATTAAATATACATTGATCTGTATTAGCGAATCAGTGTATTACATTATATCTAATGAAGATATAGTAGTAATGATATTGTTGCGGCGGGGAGTAGAGCTCGCGCTTTCCATAGTTAAATGAATACACCAGGAGCAAACTAGACGGTCTATATTTCAGTTACACAATTGGTTTAGCAATAGATACATTTCGGCTTCCCGATACAATCTGATATTCAAAAGACGCGCGGTTGTCTAAGAGACTTCAAGCATCCGGTGACGTGTTTTCGCTCGAAACAAGGGATAGCTTCACGTTATGATTCGACGACAGCTTCGGACGGGGCAGTCGATGGCTCTTTCGATATATCAAGAAGCGGTCGATGCGTCGAAAGAGCGGGAACTTCTCACCGTCGCAACAATATTGTTACTAAATGTACATTGATCTGAACGAAGGAATCAGTATATTACGTTATTCCTAATGCACATATAGTAATAATGACATTGTTATTAAATGTACATTGCCCTGTATTAGGGAATCAGTATATTACATTATTTCTAATGAGGTTATAGTAATAATGACATTGTTATTGAACGTATGTTACATATCTAATGCTGACATAGTTATAATGATATTGTTATTAAATGTATATTAATTATGTAACGCAGATATTGCAATAATGATATTGTTATTAAATGTACATTGATCTGTAGGAAGGTATCAAGATATTACAGTATATCTAATGTAGATATAGTAATATTGATATTGTTGTTAAATGTATATTACATATCATTTCAAAGTTCCGACGCCGTACCAACATTATAAAGATGAAGAAACACCGTCACCCCTCTCTTTGAGGTAACTCTGAACTTTTCTAAGCTGTAGCTACCACTTCCAGCGCAGCTGTGTTGACGAAGACGAAATATCTCGGAATATGTGCGTGACGCCCCTTTCCTTGAGGTACATCTGCAAATATCTCGGAAACGGTGCGAGCTGTGGCAAAATGTTTAGAGACCTTTTTTGTAGAAAATTAAATTTCATACTATTTACGTTCTATGACATTTTTTGATCAGATGCGCAGTTTTCGAGGTATATCGAGATATTTAAATGTTCCGAAGCCGTACCAACAGAATAAAGGCAAATATCTCGGAAACGGTGCGAGCTATGGCAAAATATTAATGAGACCTTTTTTGTAGGAAATTAAATTTCCTACTATTTATGATCTATAAATGTCCATAGATCTGTAGGAAGATATCAGTATATTACATTGCATCTAATGTAGATATAGTAATAATGATATTGTTATGCAATGTATATTACATATCTAATTCAGATATGGTAATAATGATATTGTTATTAAATGTATATTACATATCTACTGCAGATATAGTAATAATGATATTGTTATTAAATGTACATTGATCTGTACGAAGCAATCTGTATATTACAATATTTCTAACGTAGATATAGTAATAATGATATTGTTATTAACACGTTATGCGCCACGCCGAATTCTTGTGCCGTTCCGTTCAGGTCACAGTTAGCCGTCAGGCGGGCCTTGCCGGGCCGCTCGCCGGTAGGCTAGCCAGAGTATAAAGAGATGCCGGGTAACATAACCCGGCCGGGCCTTTCCTTCGTATGTTTACCTATCGACTTGCACATATACTTTGCTTATATCCTTATTGTCCGTTCTCCTTTATAGTAGATAAATACCCGAAAAGCGAGGCCTAATGACGCCCGAATGCGTAACAAATCCTCAGTTTCATAGATATCGTAGCCCAGTACCTTGTTTCAATAAATTACATTAATGTTTTTAAGTATTATATTGTTTTCCTTAAAGCATTGACCAAACAAAAACGATGCCGCCTAAAATGAACGTTCTGTCTCACAAGTACGGAGGGACCGACACGCGCGCGATGATAACACGAACGAAAAGTCTGCCGCCGGTCCGTGCGGACCGGCGAAGCCTCAACGGAGAGCTTTGCGCCGGTCCCTAGGGACCGGCGTGGCGCTTGACGTGTTAAATGTATATTACATATCTAATGCAGATATAGTAATAATGATATAGTTATTAAATGTACATTGATCTGTAGGAGGGAATAAGTATAATACATTGTTTCTAACGTAGATAGGGTAATAATGATATTGTTATTAAATGTATATTACATATCCAATGCAGATATAGCAATAATGATATTGTTGTTAAATGTATATTACATATCTAATTCAGATATGGTAATAATGATATTGTTATTAAATGTATATTACATACCTAATGCACATATAGTAATAATGATATTATTATTGAATGTACATTCATCTGTACGAAGCAATCAGTATATTACATTATTTCTAAGGAAGATATAGTAATAACGGAACTTTTAAACATCTCGATACATCTCGAAAACTACGCATCTGATCAAAAAATGGGATGGAACATAAATAGTAGTAAATTTAATTTCCTACAAAAAAGGTCTCTTAACATTTTGCCATAGCTCGCACCGTTTCCGAGATATTTGCAGATTTACCTCAAGGAACGGGGCGTCACGCACATATTGCGAGCTATTTCCTCTTCTTCTTGTTCTTCTTCTGCACAGCTGCGCTCAAAGTGGCATTTACAGCTCCGAATAGTGAATACAGCTTACAATAGTGCAGAATTACCTCAAAGAGAGGGGCCCAGTGTTTCTTCTTCCATACCTAATCGGAAAGACGTTCGTTTTGAACGGCTGTTTATTGTCGTTTGGAGCGACGACGCTGGCCGATTGTGTTGTCTTGCAAGGCCCCAGTATGGATCTCTCTTCTTTTCTCTGAATCGATGCATGCTGCCCAGTTGCATGGTTGTTGGAAAGTCCCTGTACGAGAGTGCATACAAGCCTGTTTATTTACGGCCGGATTTGCGCGCGTGGCGGAAACTTGGATGCTTGCGAGGCGTGCTTTGATTTATCCTTATACATCTTTCGGTGTAAATTTTTATTTCTGTTGCATTTGTATGGACGCAATCGCTTACAATTTACGATTTGCAATTTACAATTTGCAATCTATGTGTTCAAAAGTGTTCGAGATTGTAAGGAGGTCTTGAGCTTGCGATTGAGAACCGGTTGAGAACGTGTTGATTCAACACGTGGTCACCACGAAATTCTACTAATTTCGTGGATTTGCACGAACTAGATTAACCGCGAGTTCGCGTTGGCCGTCGGCACAGAATTCGCGTTGCGATGCTGAGTTCTTTAGAATCGAAATTCGTTAATTGCACTAGAAATTTTTGGAATCAGTACTGCACGTGTTTACCGTAACGATACAAAACCGTAATGGCCGAACCACCGGCTTCGTCGTAGCAAGAGCCGTTGACTTCTTCCCGGTGACGTCAAGTACGGTGATTGGTCAGCCTGACCGGCATCCAAGGTGGCTGCCGGTCGCGCTGAAGAGTGCTGCCGCGGTTCGTGTGTCGTCGGTTGAAATCAACGCATTTTCGAACACTATGACTTGTAACCGTACAATCTATGATTTATAATGTAGGGGGGATTGAGCCAATAAGGCCTACGGTTATATTTAGTTGGAATATAACTCATTTGCTGTATTTATTATTTTACATTATATTACATTTCATTACATTACATTACATTATGTCGGTTATGTTGGTTACGTATGTTGCGCGTTACACACTTTCTGTAGTTCCCAATTTGTTAATATCCTTAGCTGTTTTACCTGCATTCAGTTTACGGACATTCATTCATTTATTATTCATTCATTCCTCCATTTTGATGTTGATTGATTAAAGCTATACATTGATCTGATTCGATTTTTCTTGATTTATTGATTCATTTCTGCTTCATATTTCATTTCTGCTAGATGCCTGTTACCATGATTTATTCTAGTTTCATTGATTTATTATTTTATTTTACTAACTAATATTATTTGACCGAGAGTTGTTTTTAGTGGGCTCACGGGACTTTCCTGATCGCATGCGTTGTTGACGTTGTTTGACTTTACTGGTTGATTTTGTCTAAGTTAAAAGTTTTATTCTATTTATTTATTCGGCCCTTCGTTCTGTGGCGATTCCTGATTCCGTTGATTCTGTTGTTCTGTTGTTTTGTATAATCTGCTTTCTGCAGCGCGATATGTAGTAATACAGTGTGTCCTGCAATCTGCGCTATCTGTGGATCTTATTCGGGTTGATTCATTTGATTTCATTTTATTTTTCCTTATTGTTTGTAATTTGTAATTTATATGTAATTTATATTTATTTCATTCCACCCTATTACAAACGTATGATTCATATTTATATATAATAAATAACCGTAGTATTGATTTTACTAACTGATTTATTCTCCATCTTGATCTGTCTGGAAGCTTGATTTGATGTTCGTGTGCTTTATACCTTCGTGAAAGTACTGTATATCAGACTTATCTTTGATGATAAGTTTGATGGTAAGTATGGATTCCTAGGATTGCGCGGCTGCACGATGGATGGTTTTGCAGTCGATAACTGTGTGTACCGGGTAACTGGCGCGCGGTACGTAATTGCTGCGCGGCAGATAATTGGTCTGTGGATAACCGTTACGGAACCGTTACGGAGCGAGCGGCCGAGTATTATGTGGTGGATGGAATATTTGCGGTTGGTAATATCTCTGGTGCTGCGGTTGGTTACCGACTAGGGATAGCTTTACGGCTTATCTTCGGGCAGTATTGCATGCTTTACTTATTACGATGCGTTTTGCTATCGTTATCTTTCGTAGGTACCTAACTTCTGGTTTTCATCGCGGTGATTTATTGAAAGTTGTTGAAGTATTTTCGCTTTTATTTCCGCTTTTCGCTTTTGAACGTTTATATATTCTGTATAATTAGTTGATTAATTTGATGATTAGGTGGTTAACTTGATGGTCGATAATCATTATGGTATGGACTAGGGAATTCGAACACTATCTATGTTCTTTATGGTTTATGCTCGCGCTCTTTATTTTACTTCGCCCGGTTTCCTACCTTAGTTGACGTTGACATGGTCATCGGTCATCTATGATGTGATGTGATACGAAGTGTTAAGTGATAAGTGTCAATTGAACTGAATTAATTAATTAATTGAATTGAATTTATTGAAATAATTGAATTTTGAATTTTCTAATTTAAATTTTGAATTTATTCGTGCGGATGTGATTGCTGTGACAGTGCGCGTACTAATGTGCTACGCTCGGAGGTATTGTACTGTAGTGTAATTGCAGTGTATTTGTTAATGTGGTATCATTAGCTCCGTTTTGTGCATTTTATGCATTCGGTGCATTTATATTACTTACTATTATATATTATATGCTGTATTATGTTATATTATATTATGTTATATTGTATTATGTTATAATATTGTATTATAGTATTGTTCTTGTATTGTATTATACCATGATCATATTGTATTATTTTATTTATGTTATTAATCTTATTACATCCAAGCTACGTTCAATCTACGTTCAATTGCGTTCAGCCTGCGTTCAACTTGTGACCATTTTAGGCATTGAATATATTATATGTTATATTATAGTATTATTATTTTAGACCTTGGATTGTGTCCAGTTATTCAGCTATATTAGTTAGCTATGTTAGGCAATACTTAACCAGTATGCTGTATTAAATTGTATTGTATTGCATGATTATTATATAACTTCCCTAACTTTCTATTCCATTATATTATTATAATTGAGTAAGTAAATGTACAGAGTAATTATCAATGGCATATGGCATATCGAATTGCATTGAATTAAATTACTTGATACAGATTATTAATATGTGTCTGCTTTATTTTACCCGCTGTGATTATAGCTATGGTTATATCTGTGATGATTATATATGCGATTATATTTGCGGTTATATTTATTTGAATTAGTTTAATGGGTCTTGTATTATGGAATTTAGAAGAGTCTATCTGGATTGGATGGATTAATGAGTTTATATCATATGCGTATATTGCGTTTATAATCCCTTTGCATATTTTTAGGGTGGGTTTGATTCTGATTCTGGTTTCTTGTTTCTTAGTTCTTAGCTCCTTAGTTCCTCTTGTAGTATCATGCATTGTTTCTAAGCTTTCGGGGGTTGTTTGGGCTCCCCGGCATTGTCAATTAATTGTAGACTATAAGATGTATCATATATCCTTTAGCAATTTAGATATGAATGACGTGTAACGACATTCGTTTATTGGTTTATTGGTTTATTGTGTGCCGTTCACTATTCACTATCCTTATTCTTTTCTTATTTTTATTCTTGGTCACTTGACATGTTTTAGTGACTTCTTCTTCAATTGAGTGTTACGTTTTACGTTCCATGTTCCTATAATATTATTTACTGCTCTTTTGTAGATCTTCGTACCCCCCCTCAGGATAATGTTTTGCATACTATGTTTAATTCAATTCTAGTGCAGCTGTGACAGTTGTGAATCTGTGTATTTTGAATACTTACGGTACTTTATGCAATGTTTTGTACATTAATTACCCTTTCTTAATTACAATTCTGATTCTGATTTTGATTTTGATTTGGAAAGTGTTAGTTCAGTATTGGTTAATACGGCTGGTGCTCAGGGAGGCATACGCTGCGGTAGTCCGTCCCGCATGATACAATGTCTTTATGGTTTTCTATATATACATATATGCGTTATGGTTCCTTAGATTCTTTGAATTTCTTGACCGTGGATCTCATATGACATTCTTATAGGAGTGTCTGGCTTGGTTTAGCACCTATATGCCTTTTCTATTAATTGGTATTAAAGGGGGTTTAATGGAACTGCATCATTTAAACTGACTATGGTATGAGGAGTTTAATTAATTATCTACATCGGTATACTTATTAAATTGATTACATTTGGAGTGTTTTCGTTACATATTATATATACACTGTAACAGGGGGGGCACAGGTGTCACCACGTTACAACACATATGTTCATACTAATTTTGATCTATTGTAGAGTAGTTTAGTTATCTTGTACCTTTATATTATGATTTAGTAGTAATATGGTTGTATGTGGGGTTTATTATTGATTGTTTATTATTGATTAGTTTTCACCACGCGCTGTACTGCATCGACTTACCTGTATCAGTATTAATATTAATACCATACTTATCGGAGCGGTATTATAATCCAGTAACAATCTAATCTACTCAATTGATAACTATTTGAATTGTTTGATCTGCCTTATGGTTTATGCCGATTTAGGTCTCATGTGCTCCCCATATTAAAGCAGATGGGTATTCTCTTCTCCTGTTATCCGTTAATTACACTCTACCTCCACTTCCATTGGCTGGCGTTAGCGCTTCCTGCAAATAGACTAGGATTATGTTACATTTCACATTTAATACTATGGTTAATTTCTGATGTTAACAGTTCTGTCTCTTCCTATTATTCTCATTATGAGGTATATGTTGCTACTTATCTTTATTGATGATTTGCTCGCAATAATTTCTAATTGTTTTTTATTGCCTTCATTTGATCATTGATTGTACTCCATCATGTTCGCTTGCCAACCACGTTGAGGTTGTGGTCACGTAAATGTTCCTGCAAGTAAACTTAAGTAACTTAATAGTTTCAATGAATGGTTTCAATTATTAGTATTACATTACGCTCACCTATTTATTTTCTTCCCAGCTTACTTTCTGGTTATACCCTATATTCTATATTTTATACTGTACCTTATTTACCTTTACCTCTGATAATAATTAGTAGCATTCTATGTTATGTTATGTTTGCTTCTCTTTTCTCATGGCTGGATTGCTATTTGCTATCTGTCTGGCGACTTTATTTTACTTTACGGTTCACATCCTTGGTTTATTTCATCTCAAATTTATGGTTTATCTTGAGTTTAATTTTAGGTGATTATATTGTGCGCTAGTATTGAATGTTAAATATTCCTCTTCTGCTATTTGGCTGCTCGACTGTATGTATGTATGTTTGACGTTTTAGGTTTTGGAGGTTTTGTTGGTCATTTGCTTATGTCCAGTTCACATATGCTCGCTTGCCTGCTTGCGTGCAATACTACTTATGTTTACTTCACAGTTTCTCACGTTCTCATATCGCTTACTGTTTCTTTTACTGTTAACTATTCATTAACTGCTCTATTGCATTAGATGCATATATATATTTATTTCCCGTTGTATTTGTGATTTGATTTAACCGGTTTTAGTATGTTTAGTATGATCAGTATGTTTATTATGACAGCTGTTATTGAATGTATGGGCTCCTCTATTATATTCATGGGCTTCATGTGCTTATTAATTCCTATACATCATTCATTATTTATTTATTCATTCACTCATTCATTTATTCATTTATTTATTCATTTATTCATTCACTCATTCATTTATTCATTTATTTATTCATTTATTCTGTACTCATTATTTATTCATTATTTATCGTTGCATATTTGGGGCATTCGAAGCGCCTCCCGAAGCGCTATGCCTGTCATGAGCGTGTGTGTGTGTGTGTAAAGTATGTATGGGACAGGCCATCGAGGATTGCAGCCTACCAAGATGTGGCACAGTCAACCGGGGAAAGGACTCGCCCCAGGCCCTGGCTGTGCTGGAGAGCAAGCCCTGTTAAAAGAGGTGAACATATGGCGCGACCACCCGTTGAGCAGGAGCTCCGGTTCCTGGTCGTGGCCGAAGAAAAATGGCCTGTCCTCGTGGAAGGTCAGGTGGGCGTGATGACTGCAAGGATACGCCACATCATCATTATCAACCGACCATGGTGGACGAAGATGGACACGGCCAACTGTGGAGATACGAAGTCCCAGTTCCTGGCCGTGTTGAAGAGCAAGCCCTGTTAAAACAGGTGAACACATGGCGCGATCACCCGTTGAGCAGGAGCTCCGGTTCCTGGTCGTGGCCGAAGAGGAACCCCTGTCCTGGCAATTGTGCTAGGCAGGCGAAGAGATGGCGCGGTCACGCCGGGAATATGTCCCCCCGGTGCCGATCCTGGAGGATGTCCCCCCGGTGCCGATCGTTGCTGAAGAAAAATGGCCTGTCCTCGTGGAAGGTCAGGTGGGCGTGATGACATCTAGGATAAGCCACATCATCATTATCAACCAACCATGGTGGACGAAGATGGACACGGTTAGCCGTGGAGATACGATATGCCGGTTCCTGGCCGTGTGGAAGAGCAAGCTCCTGCCCTGGCAGGTGAACACATGGCGCGACCACCCGGAATGGGCTTACTTCGGTTCCTGGTCGTGGCCGAAGAAAAATCCTGTGCCTTACCGTACAGGTTGAAAATGTCCTACCGCTGGATCGGAGATGCAACGCGAAATGCGTTGAAGTGCCGAAGCGTCGTTGTGGCTATACGCTGGTATTCCTTTGTGAATTCTAACGAGTGAAAAGGTACCGGCGGCCCACGTTAGGGGAGAGGTTTTCGTGGGTAGTATGTCCAGCCTCGGGAGTGCCCATTCTGGGCTGCCCGTCTAGGTCGCCCCTTCAGGGCTGTGGCCTACTCTTGGGCTAAACTCAACCCTTAAGGGTTGGGTTGCCAGGTGTTGCCCCTTCTGGCGTTGCCTCTTTGGGTCTGCCCTCACCTCACGGGCGCCAGGCTGCCCCTCCAGGGAGGACATGAGTCCGACACTGTCCGGGCCCCCTCTAGGCGAATAGACGAAAAGAGGAACCAACCCGCGCGTGCGCAAACGCATTTTCTCTTGCAACTAAACCAAAAAAAAAAAAAAAAAGGTTTCAGGGGGACCCACGGACCTGGCCAAGTGTACTGGCTGGGCGGGGAGGTGATACCCCGACGTGGCGCGTCCCCAGGTGGCGGATAAGGGAATGCTCGCCATGCACTTTTCGGAGTGCATGGAGGGTAGGAGTGAAATAAAATAGCTCCCACGAACCAAACACCAAGGGAAGGAAAACCCATCAAAACCTCCCCTGTGACTGTGGGATAGAATACAGATACGGTAACCCCTGCCTGTCGTACAAGGCGACTGAAAGGGGGGCGTTTGCTGCTGTCGAAGTAGCCTCGCAGATGACCCGGGGCGATGCCGGTGGTATCTACGGATCCTGGCAGGGCCTCCCTTGCCGGTAAGGCCTGGGTCGGAGAGGCGGAAAGGTGGCTGCAGCGTCGTTCAGTACTCCAGGGGCCAGGCTGCGTGGCGGTCGGGTGCGGGCAGCGAACCCGGAGTGCCCAAGCAATTACACCGTAACCCAGTGGTCACGTTTCGCTGAAACTGGGGGCTTGCTTTTATTGGCCGGCCCGCGAGGATGACAAACGCTATAAAAAATCTCTAGCCCCAAGCTGCGGTACGCGGTGATGAGGGCGCGCCTGGAGTCAGCGCCAGGGGTGGCTGATGGGTGCATCAGTCTCTAGCGGCCAACCCCGGGGTATCTGGCGACCCCCCAGGTGTATTAGCGTTACCCGGGTAAGGCGGCTCTGCCCGAGTGGACCCACAGACCGACCCACTCGTGGGAACACCATGGATGACTTGAAACTAAAAACGCCAACAACAACAACAAACACTGGACGGGACGTACCGACGACGACTGCGGCTGTTCAACAGGACGCGAGACGAGAAACGGGCGCGGAGGATATGGCGCAGCCAAGCACTAGCAGGGTAACGGATGCGCGCCGCCTATCCGTCCGATTAACTAGGGCGGATGTAGAGTGGCCTCACCTGAGGCCGGTACGAGGAGGGGCCGGAGTTTCCCCGGCGGCTTCTGATGCCCCCGCATCCAGAGAGAGTGAGGTGGACTTGGACTCGGACGAGTCACTCTCCTCGGCAGTATCTCTGGAGGCACGGCGCACGAGCAAGAGGGGTCGCCCGCCGACCACGGGCCAGTACGTGTGGCTCGCAGCGGCTAAGCAGAGAGTCCTGGATGTCCAGAGCCGGGAACTTGACCTGCTGGAGGAGAGGAGGGTGCTCGATCCTAACGAGGACCCTATAGAACCGAGTCGGGGTAGCAGGTCCCTCCCGGACCCTGAGGACCTGGCGGAGGAAGTCAAGTCCCCACGCGCGACCTTATTGCGCAGTCCTTGGAGTTCTGTCGCGACATCGACAAGGTCGCGGGCGTCTCCAAGGGGCTGAAAGGGACATTTGTTCGCAAGCTGAGGATGGCCTCCCGCTACCTTAAGGCCATCCACACGGAAGCGGGAATCAGGGCTGCACCTGCCGGGGCCGATAAAGAGGTGAAGGAGCTTCGCGAACAGCTGAAGCTGCGGGAGGAACAAGTGGCTGCCCAGGAGGCCCAAATCAACATCCTGCAAAACCGGCGCCTGAAGGCCCCGACCCATCCAAAAGGTCAGCGAGGCTCGGCTCGCCGTTGTCTGGCGAAGAGGCGGGCAGGAAAAGGAGGAAGGACGCAGTCGAAGCTTTCGACTTACCGTCTTGCCCGCCTGAATGTCCCGTGGTGCAAGTCCCAATCCCAGCTGCTGCACCTGGAAAAGAGGAGGGGAAGGTTGGTGACCTCGAGCCCGACCTGATGAGGGGATTTGCGGCTCTCCTTGAAATTGGCCCGTCGGGGCTCCGGGCGGAGTTCAAAGCCGCTATTGCAGCCGTCCAGCCTCCGCCTAAGAGGGCGGAGCATGTTAATGGGGGAGCTGCGGCTGCGACCATCCCCATTACATCGAGGAAGGAAGCTGAGAGGCTGGTGCGGAATAGGGCCCTGCCCGACACGGAGCCGTTGCCGGGGCCCTCCTCAGCACCCGACCAACCGGCATCATTTGTGGAGGCTAGAATGGCCCGGATTGTCGAAGAACATCGGAGGACGGCGGATGGGACATGGGTGATTGTGGTCGGCCGCCGCGCAAAAGCTGCAGAGAAGAAGGCGGCAGCGGCCAAGGCCCCTCCCTCCCAGAGCTCCAAGGTGGTTGCCCAGAAGGGGCAGAAGAGAGGGGCGGCACCGGCGGTTAAGGGGCAAGGGGCCCAGCCTGCCAGGCAGAATGCCCCCCGCCCTCCTCATACTGCGGCGGTCACCATTAACCTAGCTGCCGAGGCTAAGGTCTCATACGCCGAGGCCATGGTCATGGCCCGGGAGCGGGTCAAGGTGGAGGAGCTGGGCATCACGGCGTTGATGCCCAGGCGAGCTCGGACCGGTGGCTTGGACCTCGAGATACCTGGGGAGGACAGGACGGAGAAAGCTGCCAAGTTGTCTGACTGACTCCGCCAGGTGTTCAGTGGCACTGAGGTGAGGGTTGCCCGCCCCATAAATATGGGCGAGGTTAGGGTAACCGGTCTCGACGACTCGGTCACCCCGGCGGAGGTGGCGGCCGCATTGGCCGCTGCGGCGGGTTGCTCCGCTGAAGAAATTAAAATGGGGGAGATTCGGACCTCCCCCCAAAGGATGGGGACCGTCTGGGCGAGATGCCCTCTAGCGGCACTCAAAAAGTTATCCGCCTCTGGGAGGGTCCTGGTCGGGTGCTCCTCGGGCAGAATACAGACGCTACCACCGCGGTCTTTGCAGTGCTATCGCTGCCTGGAAAGAGGTCATGTTTGGCAGCGATGCACTTGCGAAGCTGATAGGTCCGACCGCTGCTATGCGTGCGGAGAGTCGGGCCACGTGGCCAGCAAGTGTAGCGCCACCCCGCGGTGCCCCCTCTGTGCGGACCTGGGGCGGCCCGCGGGGCATCGATTGGGCGCAAAAGGTTGTGCCCCCTCCTCCTCCCAGAGGAAGAAGAAGAGTGCCGTTGAAGGGGCAGGAACAGCCCCCAAGGAACAGGCATCAAGGACCAAGCTTGCGGAGTCGAAGAAGGGGGCAAGAAAAAAAAAGTCGGCTAGTAAAATTGCCGCGGAGGCGGCTCGTAAGGCCTAGGTATGGGGCCCAAGGGCTCTATACTTCAGGCCAACTTGAACCACTCGGCCAGGGCTCAGGACATGTTGTTCCAAACCCTGGCCGAGTGGAAGGCTGGGTTGGCGATGGCCGCGGAGCCGTTCCGAGTCCTCGACTGACCAGCTTGGTTCGGGGACGAGGACGGTTCCGTGGCGATTATTGGCACCGCAGTGCCTCCACACCCCGCCCCACTGGAACGGGGCCGGGGGTTCGTCGGCGTGCTGTGGGGTGAAATAGCGGTGGTGGGGCTCTATGCCTCGCCCAGATGGCCTTTCGCGCAATATGAACAGTACCTAGACCGGGTGGGGGACTTTGTCTCCCGTTCTCCCCCCGGCCAGTGCTAGTCCTCGGGGACTTTAATGCCCATGCGTCACTTTGGGGCTCCCCGAGGACAAACGCGAGCGGCAGGGCGGTCGTAAATTGGGCGGGGGGGCTAGGACTCTACCTGCTCAATGTGGGGTCCTTTAGCACCTGCGTGCGTGCCCAGGGGGAGTCTATAGTCGATTTGTCCTTCGCGACTCCCCTGGCCGCGCGTATGGTGCAGAGATGGAGGGCGGTGGAAGAGGCGGTCACACTTAGTGACCATCTATACATCCGCCTCGACCTTACCACCACCGCCCGCCGCCCCTGTGGACCACCACCGCTACGGTGGGCGCTGAAGAGGATGGACGAGGACGTGCTGATGGCTGCAGTCCTCGCTCTGGCCTCGCTGCCAACACCTGCCGGGCCGGTCGCGGACATTGGGGAGGAGGTAGAATGGTTCCGGGGAGCCATGAAGGCGGTGTGCGACGCCGCCATGCCCCGGGCCAAGAACCTCCCCAGGCGGGCCGCCTACTGGTGGACGGGCGAAATTGGTGATCTGAGACGAGATTGTCTCGCAGCCCGTCGCCAGTTGCAAAGGGCCCGCAGAAGAAGGACATTCCGCGACCCAGCGAGGGAGGAGGATCTGTACGGGCAGTACCGAGTTTTGGAAACTGCCCTGCAGACGACCATCAAGGAGTCTAAATTCCGGGCATGGGACGAGCTCCTAGGCTCTCTCCAGAAGGACCCATGGGGGCGCCCATACAAAATGGTGATGGGCAAGCTTAGGCCCTGGGCGCCCCCGGTCACGGAGTGCCTCGACCCTCGGTTTTTGGGGCGGGTAGTCGACACTTTGTTCCCACGAGAGAGGGAACACACCCGCCCCCCGCCGGACTACGAGGAGGTGGTTTGGTCCGACGAACTGGGGGTCACGGAGGAGGAGCTGGCCGGGGCGATTAAACTCATGGGGGCCCAAAACACTGCTCCTGGCCCCGACGGCGTCCCCGGCCGTGCCTGGGTGAAGGCTCTACGCGTCCTCGGTCCGAGATTGAGACGCCTCTTCAGCGCCTGCATTAAGGTAGGAGTCTTCCCAGAACAGTGGAAGACGGGGCGGCTAGTCCTCATCCGGAAGGATGGGCGAACCGCCGACAGTCCCTCGGCCTACCGGCCCATCGTGCTGTTGGACGAGGTGGGGAAGTTGTTCAAGCGGATTCTGGTATCCAGCCTCGTCCAGCACCTGTCCCAGGAGGGTCCCGACTTGGCCGAGTCGCAATATGGCTTCAGGCGGGGGCGCAGCACTATCGACGCAATCCAGTCGATGCGTTCCCGCTGCGAATCTGCCACGGCCCGGGGCAGGGTGGTGTTGGCGAAATTCCCCAAATTGGTCGCAGACCACGAAGTTGGCAACGAAAGTATTTCGTTGGTGCGTCGTTACCGACAGCGGCAGCACCTCTCGGGCCCACTTTGTCCACGCGGTCCCCTCTCCACGCGGAACCGGCACGATCGACGCCATGATCGATTCTTGTTCTTCTTGTTTGTACGCTCTTCGAGAACGCACGTGTTTTCCGACCACGCGACTATTACAAACGAGCACGCCATTTTGAACACGCTGTTTTGAGTCTTTCGCAGTCCACGCACGTTTTATGTATATTACGCCAGTAATTGTTGTATATAGTGTAAATAAACTTTATTGTTAATTGAACAAGGTGCGTGTTTCACTCTCCGTCCTCGCAGACCACGCTTTTCGGTTACATTTTTGGTCCTTCGAGCCGGATGAGACACGCCCTTCGCGTAACGGTTCGTGACTACGCAGTGTTGTGCACGCGAGTCCGTTGAACGCTTTTCGTCTTTAGTAGTGATAAGTGAGCTCGTAGACTCTTTAGATTTAGTGCCGTTCTGAGACAGTGACTCCTCAGTTTTTTTCGACATTTTCTTTTGTGACATTTTTCGTTTGTGAACACGCAGTGCACAGTATAGTTCAGTGCTCAGAGACACGCTTACGGATTACAACGATGCCGAAATCGCGCGACCCGTCACCCGCGTCGCAGGACGGTTCCGTCCGCTCAAACAAGGCGGATGAGGAAGCGCCTGCCGCGCCGCCATTGCTGGAGGTGCCGGAAGAGACCACGCAGCCCACGCAGATCACGCAGGTCACGCGCACACGCTCGCCCGCTCGGCTCTCGTCCGAGCTTCAAGTCCGCGCGAAAGTCCAGGAGGAACGCCTGGACACGATGCTCTCGATCGTAGAGGATCTCCAGGCCTCTGCTGCCAAGGGTCCGCTGGAGATTCTGAGCTCTGAAATCGAGATCACGAAGACCACGCTTATGGAAATGCACTTGATGTTCCATCAGGAGCATCAGGCGCTGAGCCACCTCTGGCCTGTCTCACAGCTGGACCACGGATACTACAAGTCCAAGGTGGCCTCGCAGGAGGACAAGGTAGTACTGACCGCGCGCAAACTGATTGCTTAGCTGGAGCACCGTCTGAGCCCGCCGCCGACCACGCAGCCCACGACGCCCACGCAACCGCCCACGAAACCCCGCTCACGTCTGCCGGAGATCGCACTCCCCAAGTTTGAAGGGGAGTACAGTCGGTGGCATCAGTTCAAGGTCACCATCGCCTCCGTCATTACAGCCCGCGACGACCTCACTGACCTTGACCGGTTCAACTACCTTAAGGGAGCCGTGTCAGGTAACGCAGCTCAGCTGATTGAGCATCTGCCCACGACTGAAGAGGCCTTCTCCCAAGCTTGGAAGCTCTTAGACGAGCGATTTGAAAACAAGCGTCTCAATATTCAGACGCATATGGATCGGATCTATAATCTGAAGCCGATGAAGGTCCGGAAGGCGGCGTCGATCACCAAAATGGCAAACATTATGGGTGAGACGCTTGAAGCCTTGAAGAGCTTCGGGCTTTATGACGAGCACAATTGCTACCTCATCACCGCACTCGTTCGCCTTTTGGACCCCGACACGCGAGAAAATTGGGAGACAACGCTGTCCACGCAGACGGAGTTTCCGACGATGGAGCAGCTTTCAAAGTTTTTGGTGGCCCGCTCACGCATGCTTGAGCAGCTCGAGCCACACCCGGACGCCAGGCCTACGCAGACCACGCAGACAGCCACCAAAACTACGCAGTCCACGACGCAACGTTCTGGGCCTTCGAGAGTGGCCACGCACACAGCGTCCACTCGGACCACGACGCCCACGCCCACCGCTCACGCTGGGTCCTCCACGCAGCAGAGGGCACGTCAGACAGCGCTCTATCCTTGCGCATACTGTGGTAAGGACCACTTTCTGGCCGCGTGTCCGGCATACAGAAACCTCGCGGTGTCAGAGCGCCTTAGTATTATCAAGGCTCAAGCGCTCTGTATCAATTGTTTGGGGCACTACAACTTTCGGAGCTGCAGAACAATGCATCAGCGGTGCAAATTATGTGATGAGCACCATCACACTACGCTCCACGGAGGAGACCTGAGCCGGGTAGTGGTGCCTGGATACCAGGCCTTGCAGGCAGCCGCAGCAGGGCCCTCGCAAGCCCCCGCTTCGACGCAGACCACGAGGAACACGCCATCAACGTCAACCAACAATTGAGGGGTTGGTGCAGTCGTCGACGCCCACGCAGCCCACGCAGCTCACGCCTCTACGGACCACGCAGCCCACGCAATCAGACCACGCAGACCACGGACCACACTTCTAGCAACGGCACTCGCCAGAGTGCACACTGACCTCGCTACGCAGCAAGTAAGAATTCTGGTCGATTCAGGCTCTGAAGTTTCTCTTATTTCAGAGTCTTTAGTAAATCAGCTTAGACTCAGGCGACAACGCTCCTCATTGGATGTTCACGGAGTTGGTGGAGCAAGGACCTTGCAGACGAATGGAGTGGTCAATATTACCCTCCATTCCAATTACAGACCGCTCTCAGTCACCGTGCACGCACACGTGCTCACGAAGGTGACCACTTGCTTGCCATCAGAACCACCAGCTAGTCCAACGCTGCCATCGCATCTAGAGAAATTGAACCTCGCAGATCCTCAATTTCTCACATCCAGACCAGTGGACATCATTCTCGGAGCAGACGCATACGGGCAAGTCATCAAGTCAAATATTATTCGGCACACGTCATCACCGTTGATCGCTCAACTTTCGATCTTCGGTTGGCTCCTAATCGGGCCCCTCGAGGGCACTGTTACGTCTGAAAATTTTACAAATTTGTCCGCCTCACGTTTCCTTATCAAGCCTTCGGGTTATAGGAGTCTCCTCATGTAAGGGACGTGGGGAGGGCGAATTACTACTTCATCTCTTTCAATTTTCTCCTCGACTCTGTGTTTTCCCATCAAGCCTTCGGGTTATAAGAGACTTCTTCATGTGGGAAAGGCACAGGGAAGAGTTTGAGTGTATAATTATTCTATTTTGTCTTTTCTATCCTTTATTCTCTTTATATTTCTCAATTCTTTTCCCTAATTATTACCCCTCCTCGAAACTATCGTCGTGCTCAACTGCGTAGTAACAGATTTCGAACTATACAAAAACTCGAGTTCGACAGAGGAGAGGTATCATAAACAGCGTTCGCTGCGCAGTTAGCCAGTGCTTCGCATTATAGGGGTCTCCTCAGGTTAACTGCGCAAAAGCGTAAAGATCAATTTATCATTCGAATTTCAACCGAATCTCTCCTCTTTCCCACGCGTGGGCGCCAGTCGGCCCCTAATTCGATCGTATGCGTGAGATGAGTGCTGGAATGGAAGCGCGGATTAGTCTATCTATTTGAATATTTGGTTGATGAAATGAACGAGGAATGAGAACCCTCGCAGTCAAGCGTTAGCAAGCGTTCGACGACTGTTTAGGGGCGAAGGGTCGAACGGGGCAATAAAAGTCTTTGTATCGAATTCCGAGAATTTGCCCGAAACCAAGACCCAACGGTAATTTTCAAATAGCAAGAACGTTCTAGAACTAGCTACGCTGCTAATGAAATAACTTATATTCGATTTAATAATCAAGGAATATGTTAGCTAATCGAGAATTTCATTCAAACACCGAATGTTTTACAACATGCGTACCAGCGAAATTCGCGTTGCGACTTGTGAACAACAATTACGAAACCGCCAATTGTTAATCAAAGAATTTCGCGATCCCTGATCAATAGTTACACATCATAGTATAATAGATATAACTCTTATGCATAATTATTCATTTTTATCGTTTAGTTGTTCCGATTTAAACATTAGTTCAGATTTAAATAGTTACTGATGTCCATTTATATCTGATATTAAAACCATAGGCGGGGAATGGAATATTCCAGAAAAATCTACGGCGTAGAAACACCAAAAGCCGTTAGACAAAGATGGAAACCAAGAGAGAGAGAAAGAACATAGTCTAGAGGAATTTAGCTAGCACGCGTCTTCGACCAATAGCGACGCGCGCGACGCTGTCGTCACGCGCTATGATTTGTTGGAATGTCCCCACGCAGGACATCATCCTCGCGACGGGCCCTTCCGGCCAGGATCGCGATCGATTCTGATCACTCTTCGTCGAACAATCGAGTAAGTCGTGACGGGAGCCCGTGCGTCTAGAGATAGAGTTGCCGATTTGTACTTTGTGTAAATTAGCTGCGCGGCAAGTCCTACCCGTTAGGCAGAGTGTCGTGAGGGTGAATTTCGCGAAATACGCGGCAAAGACTCAGAGACGCGCACGTTAAGCTTTCATACTATTAAACCTCTATCTTTTTCTCTTTATTTTAATCCGTTTGATCGCGTAATATCGAATTAAACTCATTCGCGTTAATTATTCTATTTTTCAAAATCGTAATCGTCTTGTGTTCGTCTTAATTAAATTTTGATACGCAATAAAGGGCAATCGGGCGCGCGACAAGTGTTAGTGCGACAACCTCCTCATCTCTCTCTTGGTGTTCCAGATTTAACAACGATTATTCAGCGACCTCATAGCGATATTTCAAGCGATTTTCATACATTATATTCTACATCTTCACGGTAAGCCTGTCAATTACTAATTCGTCGAGCACGGCATTATCATTGATTTTCAACAAGGCAAAACGGGCGATCTATTAAGCCTTCGGGTTATAAGAGTGTCTTCATTTTAGATCGTCTCGTTCCCATACACAGGTACCGATAAAAATATATAATTTTCCGTATTTACCGAATCGCGGATTTCCAGTAACGATTGTCTCGACTACGAGGTATAATCGAGGGATGACTTGCAAAGCCTTCGGGTTATAAGAGTCTCTTCATTCAAGTCGAACCCTCGCGGATTGAATCCGCTATTTTTCCAAGATTCTAGATTGTCGAGATAGTCGTTTGATAGTAAAAGAATATAATTTTATACAAGTTACAATTTATAAAAAGAAAAACGATCTCAATTCGAATCAAAGGCTGTTTATATATATATACTACACGATTTTCCGGTCAAACAATAGTCATTATTATACAATAGGTTAAGCATCTTTACCCTTGTAAACCAGTATTGTTTTAAATTGAATTCATCTAATAGTAATTATCAGTATTATCAGAAATTCAATAGTCACTTTCAGTTTGTATTAGATTCAATAGTTTTTGAATTATATTATTTTCTTGCACACTAAACAGTATTAACATTTCTTTTCAATTACCATTCTCATATCATTTTACGCTTCAAATCCACGCACGCCAACACAACGTTTCAAGGAGGGACCCGTACGGGACCTAGAACACTGACGAACCCAACGGAAATAAATTCTATCTAAAAATTTCCGTCTTTTAAAATTGTTCTGATCGTAGAGGACGTTAACGCGTCATACGCGGTCAGAACTGGTGGCAGCGAGACCTTTCTCATCGCAAAGATTAATTAAATCAAGAAAATTAATAATCGATTATTTCCATTTTCTTCCCATTTTAATCAACTTTACGTTGCGCGCTCGCCTCGCGCCGCGCAACGTAACAAATTTTTGGTGACAGCGGTGGGATACTTCAGTGTTCGATCAGTGAAATTTGCGTGTTGGTTGTATTTTTCATTATTAAAAATATTATCTTATCAAATTTCTTAATAACCTTTGATTTGCAATTGAGGCGAAATCGGGATATTTTTCGTATATTGGACACCCCTTTTGCCACATTTGTCGCTTATTGCGCCGAAAAATTAACATATTATTGCAAATTGCGAATATTTATTGTGTTTGATATATGTACTTATATTTTTGTGTGTTGCGATAATTGTTCGACTTCAAAATTGATCTAAAATTGGTAATCCGCTAAATTCTGTCAATTATAGTTTCATTTATTATTTAAATTATTTATTTATTTTTATTTATTTTGTGTTTTGTTATTCATTTTTGTGTTTCTATTAATTTATTTTGTGATTTTCTATCTGCTTATCGGAACGAACAATTATCGCATATTTTCGTTTTGAATACGTTGTGCCATTACTATTTGATTATTGTGTACAATTTATGATATTACTTGTGTGCATTTATTTGTTCGATATATTTTTGAAATTTGAAGTTTGAAATTTGAAATTCGCAATATGCCTGATACGCCGACTAACGCGGGTGCTAGCGGAAGCACCTCGCAGACGGTTCGCGATGACGACGGCGATCTTTCGACTACGGTACTCGAAAGCTTCGCTGTACAGCAGGCCGCCCACTATGTACCAATTTTTGACGGTCGTAACATTCGTTTGAGGGATTTCATCTCGGAAATACAATATCACTCTGAGAGTTTACCAATGGCGAGTAGATCGGTCTTCCTTCGCCTCGTGATTTCGAGATTAAGGGGGGAGGCGCGCGATAGCCTTCAAGGAATGAGATTTCTCGTACTCGCAGATTTAATCAAACACCTGAAAAAACGATTTACGCCCGAGAAAACCTTTAACGATTATTATCAACAGATCGTGAACATCCGTATGAAACGCGATGAGTCGGCTTACGCGTTTCACGATAGAATTAGGGCTCTGCTCGTCGGAATCGAGGATTTAATTAAAGTCAGGTCCGGTAGCAATTACGTTCATCTGATGGACCCAATCCGAGCCACGGCCTTGGAATCTTTTATCTGGGGGCTACCGGATGAACTCGCGAAAGCGGTAGATGCTCGAGCACCAAAAACGTTGTCAGAAGCGGTAGAGGTCGCGGATCAAATACAACATCGGTATCGGAACAGACCTGGACCGTCACGCGACTCGCGGCTGTCGGAATACGAATCGGGTTATCATCGCGAATATGATCGCGAATATAGACCGCGTTATGAGCATTATAGCCCTGATAGAAGTTTTGCTAGACGCTATCCACGGTTCGATTCTTACTCTCCGGTAGGAAACGAGTCCCAACCGTCGACATCGTATTCGCCAATGAGACCTCCGACTAGGGAAATTAATCGGGCTCCGAGCCCTGTCAGAGCTTTTGAGACCGAATCGCGAGATGCGTCTCCACGCCGGTCAATCCATTGTAAAAGTTGCACTTGTAGGAGTCCATCGTACACGCGACCAAACGTTCCGTCGCGATCGCCGAGTCCGGAAATACCACGGGTTGAAGCTTCGCGAACTCGAGGCGATTATAGATCGCGCTCTCCATCTTTGGAGCGGCTAGTAGCGGGACCTTCCACCTCGTCCCGTCGATCTCCGTCTCCACCCTCAATTGCGATGGAGGAACGTTTAAACTTCGACAGGACTCGCCGTGCCGACGCGACGACAAGTCAAAAGCCGGCCGAGCGTCACTTAAACGCGAAAGTAAAATTTCAGGAAAAATTCTAGCAATCGAGACGAAACGCGACACCCCGATCGTTAAAATTCCGTCGGAAGACTTAGAGGATGGGTCCGCTAACTTCCTCGTTGATACGGGGGCGGAAATTAATTTAATCAAGTTTAACTTATTACGTAATAACGTACAAATTGCAACGCATGAAGCGACAATAATATCTGGGATAACCCCGCAAAAAGATCAGACTATGGGTACTTCTGTTTTGCATATACAGGGGAAACCCGTGCGCTTCCATGTAGTAAGATCAAATTTTCCGCTAAGAACGGACGGTATCCTCGGTCAAGAATACCTGCGTCAAGAACAGGCAGAAATCTCGTTCGCTCACAATACCTTGGTCACTCGAACTGACCCAATTAGACCGTATCGATTTGTAGACGGAAAATCTTTGGATTTCTCTGATCGTAAAATGCTAGAACCGCGAACTTATACCATCAAGGCGCGTTCTAAACAACCGATCGCGATCGACGTGGTTAATAACGTCCTGAAAGAAGGGTACCTGCCCTTATTGGAGACCGTGGGCGGAATGTTTGTCGGTGAGGCTGCCGTATCGGTGAACGACCAGGGCGTGTGCCACGTTTTAGCTATTAACACACTAGAACGCGACCTCGAGCTAGTAGTACCTCCACAAGAACTGGTACCGTTCGACTATCATTGCTTTCCTGAAGAGTCGGACGAGTCGTCGGGTCCAGACCGCGAAATATCAAACGCGAATTCTTTAGATCGAGTCTCCGAAATAATGGACAAATTACGGTTAGATCATTTAAACTCAGAAGAACGTAGACATGTCGAGGAAATTGTTGAAGAATATCCGGAACGATTTCATCTTCCTACGGATAAATTGGAAGCTACAACGTTTATTAAGCATAACATACCTACGGTAGATGAAATCCCGATAAACACGCGTCAGTATCGGTTTCCACCTATACATAAAGAAGAAATCGAGCGCCAAATATTAACGAAATTAGAGAGCGGTATCATTGTTCCGTCCAACTCTCCGTATAATTCTCCCCTGTGGATTGTCCCTAAGAAACCGGACTCTAAGGGTAACCCTAGGTGGAGAATGGTCATCGATTTTCGAAAGCTAAACGAGAAAACAGTAGGTGATGCATATCCACTGCCAAATATGACCGAGATCTTAGATCTTATTGGCAGTGCCCAGTACTTTTCAGTCTTTGATCTCGCTAGCGGTTTCCAACAAATCGAAACCGATCCGAAAGATCGGCATAAAACGGCCTTCAGCACGCCGACCGGGCACTATGAATACGTGAGGATGCCCGAAGGGTTGAAAAATGCACCGGCAACATTCCAACGGTTAATGAATAGCACACTTCGCGGTTTACAAGGTACAGAATTGTTCGTGTATTTGGATGATATCGTCATTTTCGCGCGTACGCTGGAGGAGCATGGCAAAAAGGTTCGGCGTCTTTTTACGCGCCTAGCCGATGCCGGATTGACTCTCCAGCCGGACAAATGCGAATTCCTAAGAACGGAAGTCGCGTACCTCGGGCACATTATAGGTCGGAAAGGAGTACGCCCTGATCCGAAGAAAATAAGCGCGGTTAAGAACTTCCCGCGACCGAGGAACGCGAAACACATACGCCAATTCTTGGGCCTAGCCGGTTACTATCGCCGATTTATTCGTAACTTCGCGGAATTATCAAAACCCTTGTCCGATCTGTTGAAGAAAAACGCTGAATTTATCTGGGGTAAAGAGCAAAAGCGTAGTTTTGTCGCGTTAAGAAAGGCACTGTGCAAAGCTCCAGTTTTGCAGTATCCAAATTTCGAAAAACCGTTTACGCTTACCACCGACGCGTCAGATTATGCTATCGGAGCAGTTTTGAGTCAACAAGTCGACGGACATGATTTACCTGTCGCTTATCTCTCGCGCACATTGACGAAACCGGAACGGAATTATTTCACGACGGAAAAAGAATGTCTTGCAGTTTTATATTCCATCCTACATTTCAGACCGTATTTGTATGGCCGAAAGTTCACCTTGGTCAGCGACCATGAGCCATTGCGTTGGATTAACTCTATTAAAGATCCTGGACAGCGTTTGGTCCGGTGGCGATTAAAGCTTCGGGATTACGAGTATGATTTCGTACATAAGGCCGGAAAACTCAATGTCAACGCGGATGCTTTGTCGCGAAATCCGGTCATCGAAGCGAATGCAAATAGTTCGGATGACTTCACGTTAACATCTTCGGACGATGAAACGCAGCGCGAACCGTGCTCTGTGATAAAACTAATAGAACGATTTTTGCGCGTTTCTGAATCGATAAAAACTAGGAAAACGCGTCGTACGGCACGAGCGGCAAACTTGATGCCTGTAACCGGGTCACCGCGCTCGTCCGACTCCGAACTACCGGCAGACGTTGTTCGCAGGGGGCGAGGTCGTCCACCGGGGACTAAATCGAATCCAAAACCGAGAGTAATAGATCCTGATGCTATTGCTACGCGAACCAGGCAACGATCAGCTGATCAACCGGTGACCTTATCACAATCGTTACAGAAACCATCTATTGTAATTACATCTAATACACCTACGTCGGCTTCGTCTAATAGCTCAATTGGCTCGTCAAGTTCGGATTCCAGCGTAGAGTCGGAACCGCCGATCTTCATCCGTAGGCGGAGTGTCCTTCCGAGCTTGGGGCTCAGCTCGGGTAGCCGAGTTATAGGAGCTCCTCAGACCCCAGGTCTCGGAGGCTCCCCGCCGGACGAAGAGGTATTTAGAACACCATTCTCGAGTAATGCGAGTCAAGAGTATTTTGACATTCAATCCGACCGTGAAGAACAGGGTCAAACCGGAGAAGACGAGGCTACCGACGATGATGATTTGCATCAAAAGTTAGATGGATTAAGCAAACTAACAAAGAATTTTTCTGATACTGTTGTCTACAAACCAATTCACCAATCCCAATTACCTACTAGTTTACCGTCTACTCCACCCATAGCATTGTCGACACCGCGCAGACCATCCATGATTAATCCAAACCCTGAAATAGTACCAGAGAAACCTTCTGTGTCAAAGCTAACACCACCAATCACGATTGATTTCGATGTCTTAACTGATACATCCAGCATAGACGTTTCCGAAGACCGGGAAAACAACCTTGCGAAGGTCGTACATTTCGCGTCCGAAAACCTCACGTACTATCGAGACAACTACGTACATTTCGTAAGTAGGGATAGATTTCTTACGCCAACGAGTAAGTTATTAACGGATCTCGGTGTAATTGACCTTACTAAATTCACGGATGCGGAATTGAAATTGGGGAATATTCTCGTTTGCGAATGCGGTAAATATCGGGTTTTCAGTATTGTTGCAAAGGACAATGCAACCGATGACCTGCCAACTAACAGGTTACTTGCTGTCTTGCAAAAATTAAAACAGAAATTACTCGAATTAAAGGTAAAATCATTCCGAATTTCGAGGGTAGACGATCTAACTGAAACGTTACCGCAGCACACACTATCTAGAACCTTACGGGAAACATTCCGGGACACCGATATTCAGATCACCTTATGTTACGGCCGTGTACAAATACCACCCGCGGAACTAAGAGCGAAAATTATTGCGGAACTACACGATAGCCTAATTGGGGGACATAAGGGGGTAACGAAAACTTACCGCCGTATCCGCGAAAGATTTTATTGGCCGAATATGAAGAAAGACATCGAAATGTACATAGGAAATTGTCCGAGTTGCCAAACGCGAAAAATTTCGAGACACAGGACTCGCGAACCAATGGTGATTACAGACACACCGGCGGAACCTTTCGCGAAGGTTTCAATCGACACTGTAGGTCCTCTTCCTACCACTCCTGAAGGCAATAGACACATTTTAACAATCCAGGATAGTTTAACAAAATTTTGTATTGCGGTACCGGTTCCGAATATAAAGGCTGAAACAATCGCTCACGCACTAGTTACTAGTCTCATCTTACAATTTGGTGCCCCGAAATTAATCTTGTCCGATCGAGGGACAAGTTTTCTAAATAAGATAATTTCTGCAATAGCCCAGATGTTCGGTATTCACCACCTTACCACATCTGGTTACCATCCTCAGACTAATGGTTCTTTAGAACGCAGTCATGCAGTCTTAGTAGATTACATTACTCACTACCTAGGGGATTTTGATGATTGGGATAGGCTAGTACCATTTGCGATGTTTGCATATAATACCTCGGTTCACGAAGGAACGAAATATACTCCGTTTGAGTTGGTGTTTGGCAAGCGTGCACGTGCACCAACCTCGTTCCCTGCGAGTGACGACCTGCCTACGTACACCGGGTACGTTCGAGATCTAAACGAAAGATTAAGCGAGATGCACGAAATAGCATCCAAAAATTTGAACAATGCGAAGGTACGTTCTAAGGCCTATTACGATTCAAAGGCTCGTCCGTTCAAAGGTCAGGTCGGTGACGTGGCGTACGTCCTGGTTGAACCGCATAAGGGGAAATTTGGCACAAGGTACCATGGTCCATACGAAATAATAGATTTTACCGAGAAAAATAATGTCGTGCTGAAAGACGAAACAGGCAACGTTTTTGTGAAACACATAGACAAATTGAAGTTCGTGGGAACCAAGAGAGATTGATCGCACGCACAGTTGGCCTTCGTAATTTAGTAACAAATTGTTCGACGGAGGGGCACATCACACCTCCACGGGGGGCCGACTGGCGCATTGCGTATTTTATATATATGAATATTCTACACATTTATTGCAGGAAACGAACCGATCAAAAGCACACGTATTCAATCCGAAATCTGGTATATAACTATGCGCTCTTTTTCATTGTATTTGAAATAATTTAGGATTCGACATCATGGCTTCACGGTACCGTGACACCAAGGAGGAGAACAAGGGGCGCATGGTGTTCGTAACGCGGATACCGCCGTTCACCAAGACTAAGGAGCTGATGAAGCTTTTTAGGGCATTCCGTCCACAGCATGCGGTGGTATGTCGCCGGCCAACGGGAACCCAGGGGTTCCTCACGTTTCCTGACGCTTCCCTGGCGGCGGCGGCCATTGAATGGGTCAGCACCACGCATCCAGTATTCCATAAGAGAAGGGTCAAGGCGAGCCTAGCGGACCCATGGCATGAGGCAACCCTTATCCGGCCAAGGGACAGAGCTGGATCGACCTCAGGGCTGGACCGGGCAACTTCACCACCGTTGCCGATCGAGGCGATCACCCGAATCGCTCATTATCTGGATTTCGTTGGCCGAGCGCGTATGGAAGGCGTTTGCCGGGCGTGGCGTCTGGGATCGCTGAACTCCTATGCTGCCACGACAACACTCACCACAGAAGATTGGCGCTGGCCTGCGGGTAGGGACCACCGGATCGTCTCCACTGAGGCATTCTATTGGGCGGTGAAGCGATTAGGGCCCTACGTAACCGGGTTGCGGCTGGACGACCGGCAAATTGCGCGGGGGTTGCGTCCCCAGGTAGTCGGGATCGCGGTGCGGGGGTGTCCCTTGTTGACTAACGTGGATTTGTCGGGAGCCCGCGTTCGTCCGTCGGCCCTGCGGGACCTGGCGAGCGCGGCACCTGGATTGCGGGATTTGCGAGTAGGGCAGAGCCTCGGTAGCGTGGAGTCCGAGCTTTCGGCGATATTCGCGCCCGCGTCGGGCCTTGCGGTTTTCGTGGCGTCAACCACGGAATTCGCGGGGGCGGCGCTGGCGCGGGTGTCGCCGGAACTTCGTGAGCTGCGGCTGAGGAGCTGCGAAGCGTTGGTATCAGCACCCGTGGGCGCGGCCCTCGCCGCGTTAACTCGTCTCTCCGCGCTTGAGCTTGGGCAGTGCCGTTCGCTCACCACGGAGGAACCACTGCGAGCCTTGGTGAACAACGAGGCATTACACGCGACGTTAACGGAGCTGGTCATAACCGATGTAGACTTCGCACCACTGGATGATGGGGAGCCGGAGGAGGAATTCAACGCCCCCAGGATGGCGGACCCCGTTTTTATTGAACTCCAGATCGGACCGGCGGAGACAGCGCGAACGATACCAGAAGTATTCGTCCGGTTGGAAAAATTGACCACGATGTTCTGCGGTTGGGTGGCAAATGCATTCGTGATGCACGTTGGAAGGAACCTGGTGCAGCTCACGGATCTGAACTTATCGGGATGCACTAACATCCGTGGCCAGTTTGCCCTGGAGCCACTGTCCACACTACCGGAACTAAGAAGGATATATATCAACAACTTACATCCATCTGTAAGCGGCCAAGGACTGGGGATGATAGCCAGTCTAGAGGAAATATGCGCCCGAGATAGCCAAGGGATCAATGACGAAGATGTTTGCGGAGCCGCCACGGGATGCCCCCGATTGAGAACGTTAGACGTGGAGGGATGCTTAGCGGTGACGGACCGTACGCTCCACGGGGTGACGGAGATCGTCCGCAGACAAGGAAGAACGGCATTGCTTAGGCTCAGTGTCGGGGGGACGAGTGCCGGTCGTTGGACCACCGTGCGGCCGAGCCTGGTCCTTCATATCATACGCGATAGAGTGTATGCGCCGATTTTGCACTAAGTTAATCACATCGCGACGTGTGCCGTGAGCAATGTGCTCAACCTTGATATCACCGAGGGCGGCGATAGTTTTAAGGGGGGGAGATTTGTTACGTCTGAAAATTTTACAAATTTGTCCGCCTCACGTTTCCTTATCAAGCCTTCGGGTTATAGGAGTCTCCTCATGTAAGGGACGTGGGGAGGGCGAATTACTACTTCATCTCTTTCAATTTTCTCCTCGACTCTGTGTTTTCCCATCAAGCCTTCGGGTTATAAGAGACTTCTTCATGTGGGAAAGGCACAGGGAAGAGTTTGAGTGTATAATTATTCTATTTTGTCTTTTCTATCCTTTATTCTCTTTATATTTCTCAATTCTTTTCCCTAATTATTACCCCTCCTCGAAACTATCGTCGTGCTCAACTGCGTAGTAACAGATTTCGAACTATACAAAAACTCGAGTTCGACAGAGGAGAGGTATCATAAACAGCGTTCGCTGCGCAGTTAGCCAGTGCTTCGCATTATAGGGGTCTCCTCAGGTTAACTGCGCAAAAGCGTAAAGATCAATTTATCATTCGAATTTCAACCGAATCTCTCCTCTTTCCACGCGTGGGCGCCAGTCGGCCCCTAATTCGATCGTATGCGTGAGATGAGTGCTGGAATGGAAGCGCGGATTAGTCTATCTATTTGAATATTTGGTTGATGAAATGAACGAGGAATGAGAACCCTCGCAGTCAAGCGTTAGCAAGCGTTCGACGACTGTTTAGGGGCGAAGGGTCGAACGGGGCAATAAAAGTCTTTGTATCGAATTCCGAGAATTTGCCCGAAACCAAGACCCAACGGTAATTTTCAAATAGCAAGAACGTTCTAGAACTAGCTACGCTGCTAATGAAATAACTTATATTCGATTTAATAATCAAGGAATATGTTAGCTAATTGAGAATTTCATTCAAACACCGAATGTTTTACAACATGCGTACCAGCGAAATTCGCGTTGCGACTTGTGAACAACAATTACGAAACCGCCAATTGTTAATCAAAGAATTTCGCGATCCCTGATCAATAGTTACACATCAAAGTATAATAGATATAACTCTTATGCATAATTATTCATTTTTATCGTTTAGTTGTTCCGATTTAAACATTAGTTCAGATTTAAATAGTTACTGATGTCCATTTATATCTGATATTAAAACCATAGGCGGGGAATGGAATATTCCAGAAAAATCTACGGCGTAGAAACACCAAAAGCCGTTAGACAAAGATGGAAACCAAGAGAGAGAGAAAGAACATAGTCTAGAGGAATTTAGCTAGCACGCGTCTTCGACCAATAGCGACGCGCGCGACGCTGTCGTCACGCGCTATGATTTGTTGGAATGTCCCCACGCAGGACATCATCCTCGCGACGGGCCCTTCCGGCCAGGATCGCGATCGATTCTGATCACTCTTCGTCGAACAATCGAGTAAGTCGTGACGGGAGCCCGTGCGTCTAGAGATAGAGTTGCCGATTTGTACTTTGTGTAAATTAGCTGCGCGGCAAGTCCTACCCGTTAGGCAGAGTGTCGTGAGGGTGAATTTCGCAAATACGCGGCAAAGACTCAGAGACGCGCACGTTAAGCTTTCATACTATTAAACCTCTATCTTTTTCTCTTTATTTTAATCCGTTTGATCGCGTAATATCGAATTAAACTCATTCGCGTTAATTATTCTATTTTTCAAAATCGTAATCGTCTTGTGTTCGTCTTAATTAAATTTTGATACGCAATAAAGGGCAATCGGGCGCGCGACAAGTGTTAGTGCGACAACCTCCTCATCTCTCTCTTGGTGTTCCAGATTTAACAACGATTATTCAGCGACCTCATAGCGATATTTCAAGCGATTTTCGTACATTATATTTTACATCTTCACGGTAAGCCTGTCAATTACTAATTCGTCGAGCACGGCATTATCATTGATTTTCAACAAGGCAAAACGGGCGATCTATTAAGCCTTCGGGTTATAAGAGTGTCTTCATTTTAGATCGTCTCGTTTCCATACACAGGTACCGATAAAAATATATAATTTTCCGTATTTACCGAATCGCGGATTTCCAGTAACGATTGTCTCGACTACGAGGTATAATCGAGGGACGACTTGCAAAGCCTTCGGGTTATAAGAGTCTCTTCATTCAAGTCGAACCCTCGCGGATTGAATCCGCTATTTTTCCAAGATTCTAGATTGTCGAGATAGTCGTTCGATAGTAAAAGAATATAATTTTATACAAGTTACAATTTATAAAAAGAAAAACGATTTCAATTCGAATCAAAGGCTGTTTATATATATATACTACACGATTTTCCGGTCAAACAATAGTCATTATTATACAATAGGTTAAGCATCTTTACCCTTGTAAACCAGTATTGTTTTAAATTGAATTCATCTAATAGTAATTATCAGTATTATCAGAAATTCAATAGTCACTTTCAGTTTGTATTAGATTCAATAGTTTTTGAATTATATTATTTTCTTGCACACTAAACAGTATTAACATTTCTTTTCAATTACCATTCTCATATCATTTTACGCTTCAAATCCACGCACGCCAACACAACGTTTCAAGGAGGGACCCGTACGGGACCTAGAACACTGACGAACCCAACGGAAATAAATTCTATCTAAAAATTTCCGTCTTTTAAAATTGTTCTGATCGTAGAGGACGTTAACGCGTCATACGCGGTCAGAACTGGTGGCAGCGAGACCTTTCTCATCGCAAAGATTAATTAAATCAAGAAAATTAATAATCGATTATTTCCATTTTCTTCCCATTTTAATCAACTTTACGTTGCGCGCTCGCCTCGCGCCGCGCAACGTAACAGCACTCAGACAATTCGCAGGACTTCTCATCAAGTGACAGTCAATAATACTGATCGCCAATTGAGTGAGTTACTCAGCCGCTTCTGGACGCAGGAAGAGCCACCGCAGGACACGGCACCCTTGCTCACACCAGACGAGCAAGAGTGCGAAGATCACTTCAAGAACACGCATTCAAGAGACTCCGCAGGAAGATACATCGTGCGATTGCCGCTCAAACTTCACCCGAGAGCACTTGGCAATTCGTATCAGACAGCGCACAACTGTCTCCAGCGGATTCTCAGACGACTCAGCAAGGACGCGCAGTACAAACAGCTGTACACCAAGTTCATGCTCGAATATGAGCAACTTGGTCACATGGTAAGACTGAACAATGACTCAATAACTAGTCCGTTTCAGTACTTTCTTCCGCACCATGGCGTTCTGAAGTTGGGCAGTACGACCACCGCATTGCGTGTGGTTTTCAATGGCTCCAGTCCAACTTCTTCAGGATACTCGCTGAACGATCTTCTACACACTGGTCCAAATCTGATGCTGAACATTGCAGATCTGCTCATTTGGATACGGAGATACAAACATCTGTTTGCAGCCGACGCCACGAAGATGTACCGGCAGATCAAGGTACATCCAGATGAGTGGAGCTTGCAGCAGATTCTTTGGCTTGATGACGCACAACAGGAAACGCAGTACCAGCTGACCACGGTCACGTACGGGACGAAAGCTGCTCCGTACCTGGCTGTCCGAACACTCTTGCAACTCGCTGACGACGAAGGGTCGAAATATCCCCTTGCCGTGGAACCCATCAAAAATGGCAGGTATGTCGATGACATTTTTGGTGGTGCTGATACAGCAGAGCATCTACAGGACGTTGCAAATCAGCTGACGCAACTCTGTCAAGCTCGTGGATTTCCATTGGCAAAATGGCAAGATTGAAGCCATCCTCAATTCACGACCGTTGGAACCACTCAGCGATGATCCAGACGACGTCTCAGCCCTCTCACCAGGACACTTCCTGATCGGATCGCCGCTCAACGCAGTGCCAGAGCACACGCTTCTCGACGTCTCGGTCAACCGATTGTCAAGGTGGCAATTTCTGCAGCAGCGTCTCCAACAATTTTGGAGACTCTGGTCCACGCAGTACTTGCAACGACTCCAGGCCATCTCCAGATGGCATCATCCGTCCAACCAGATCAAGGTAGGCACTCTTGTTCTCATTACTGATGAACGCTTGCCCCCAGGGAAATGGCCCATGGCCAGGGTTCTCAGTCTGATGCCAGGAAAGGATGGACTGACCAGGATCGTCAACCTCAAGACGGCCACCACGACGCTCACGCGGCCCATCGCCAAGCTAGCTCTGCTTCATCAGCCCTCTCAGGACGACGCGGACACGCAGACCACATCATCGACCAGTCGCTGATGGCCTGGGGGAAATGTTGGCGAAATTCCCCAAATTGGTCGCAGACCACGAAGTTGGCAACGAAAGTATTTCGTTGGTGCGTCGTTACCGACAGCGGCAGCACCTCTCGGGCCCACTTTGTCCACGCGGTCCCCTCTCCACGCGGAACCGGCACGATCGACGCCATGATCGATTCTTGTTCTTCTTGTTTGTACGCTCCTCGAGAACGCACGTGTTTTCCGACCACGCGACTATTACAAACGAGCACGCCATTTTGAACACGCTGTTTTGAGTCTTTCGCAGTCCAAGCACGTTTTATGTATATTACGCCAGTAATTGTTGTATATAGTGTAAATAAACTTTATTGTTAATTAAACAAGGTGCGTGTATCACTCTCCGTCCTCGCAGACCACGCTTTTCGGTTACAGGTGGCGTTAGGCGTTAGTCTAGACATCGTCAACGCCTTCAACACCCTGCCCCACGGGACGATAAGGGGGGCGCTGATACGCCACAAGGCGCCCCCCTACATGAGGAGGATCGTCGGCGACTATCTCCGGGACAGGAAGATAGTGTACTGGGGCCGGGATGGCCAGATGCACGAGAGGGACGTGGACTGTGGCGTACCCCAGGGTTCTGCGAAAGGTCCCACACTTTGGGACCTGGGGTACGACCCGGTCTTGCGGGTCGAGCTCCCGACCGGCGTGAGCCTCACGTGCTTCGCAGATGATACGCACGTGTTGGCCGTCGGTCGGGGGTGGAAAAGAGCTAGCCGCCTCGCCGAGATTGGCGTCGCTGCCGTTGCCGCGGGGATCCGGCGGCTGGGGCTTCAGCTAGCTCCCCACAAAACCGAGGAGATGTGGTTTTACTTGCCTCGGCGTGGGGTTGCGCCACCGCCCCAGTCGGTGGTCCATGTGAGTGGAGTCGACGTCCAGGTGGAGAAGAGCCACAGATACTTGGGCCTCCACCTGGACAGCCACTGGTGCTTCGAGGAGCACTTCGGTCGTCTGGCCCCCCGACTAGACAGGGCAAGCAACGCGCTACTGCCCATTAACGGGGGGCCCAACGAGAATGTTCGCCGGCTCTACGTAGGGATCGTGCGGAGCATGGCCCTCTATGGTGCGCCCATACGGGCGAACGCCCTGATGGATTCCCGGCGCAGCCAGCAACTGCTGCGCCGGGCTGAGAGGAGGATAGCCATCAGGGTAATCAGAGGTTACCGCACGGTCCGCTACGAGGCGGCGATGACCCTGGCGGGGGTTGTCCCCTTCAAGTTCCAGGCGGAGGGTGACGCCAAAGTCTTCTGGCGTCTGCGAGCCCTTCGTCTGGACGGGATCCCGCCAGAAGAGATGACCGAAGCTGTTGCTAGGATTAGGCGCCAGGCCCGGCAGAGAGCCCTGTGTCGGTGGCGAGGCGAGCTCGTCGAGAGCGGCGCCACCGCCCAGCGCGTAGCCGAGGCGGTCCTTCTAGTGTTCAAGAAATGGAGGGACCGCGGCCACGGAAGGTTCACGTTTAGGACCACACAGGTGCTCACCGGACACGGTTGTTTCGGTGAGTTCCTGTACTGGATCCGGGCGGAGGGGACGGCAGCATGCCATCACTGCGGGGCGGGGCGGGACACCGCGCAACATACCCTGGAGCACTGTCCAGCGTTTGCACGGGCCCGTCACGCCCTGCGGTGCGAAGTTGGTGGTGATCTCTCGCCGGCGGCACTTGTCAAAGAGATGATCGCCGGCGAGAATCAGTGGAGGGCGGTGACCGATTACTGCGAGACGATCATCGCCCTGAAGGAGGAAGCGGAGCGGGGTCGGGACAGAACCGACCCCATCCGCAGAAGAAGGAGGGGGCGTCGTCGGTGGAGACCCCCTGACGGCGTCACCTGAGGGAGATGGGGCGGTGGGCCGTGAAGATGTTACATACCAGGCCCAGCGACCCAACGGGCAGAAGAGTTGGGGGGGAGCACCCGCTCCCCCTGAAGAGGAGTTCTATGGGGGACACCAGTCACCCCCCGGAAGAGGAGCACCGGGGAGGGGCGAACGTCCCTCCCCCAACACCGATCCCGCGGCCACACGAAACTTATGCGGGGCCGTAGGGCCGCAGGGGGCCGGGGCTGGGGCCTCGTTCCCTATTGCACGCGGCCCGAGGAGTGCCGTCATCGCTTGTGGCCCCCGATGACGGCGGAGTTTGGCACGTAGGGGGAGGGCCAAACCTAGACCCTCCCCCGAGCAAGGCGGCGTCAACGCGCCATGGGTGTTTGGGCCCCGGTGTTGTTCGTCAGAGGTCCCGGGGCCCTCCCCAACACCCAGCGTAGGCCACCGTGGGGGTTTTAGCCGGTAAAAATCCGGCACTACCCTCGGCTCCTCCCCAGGGCGGCTGGTGGCGTCTTTCGAAGATTTCCCCCACGTAAAAAAAAAAAAAGGTTAGGTTAGGTTGGATTCCCGCTCCAACGACCTACCTGGTTATCCAGGATAGGCGGGGAGGTGATGCCCCGACGTGGCGCGTGGCGGATAGGGGAATGCTCGCCATGCACTTTTCGGAGCGCATGGAGGGTAGGAGCGATAGCTCCCGCGGACCAAACACCAAGGGAAGGAGTGCCCATTAAAACCTCCCCTGTGACTGGGGGATAGAATACAGACACGGTAACCCCTGCCTGTCGTACAAGGCGACTGAAAGGGGGACGATCGCTGCCGCTGGAATGTCCTCAATGAGGACTTGGGGCGATGCCGGCGGGGTCCTTGGGCTACGGCTTTTGGACTCTGGAAGGTACTACCATGCCGGTAAGGTCCAGGGCTGAGAGGCGATGAAGGTTGCAGCGGCATCGTTGAGTTTTCCAGGGGCCAGGCTGCGTGGCAGTCTGGTGCGGGTAGCGATCCCGGAGTGCCCTAGCAATTATACCGTAATCCAGTGGTCACGTTTCGCTGGAACGGGAGGCTTGCCTTAACCGGCCGGCCTGCGAGGACACGGCGAGGACACTCTTCAAAAATCCCTAGCCCCAAGCTGCGGCACGCGGTGAGGAGGGTGCCCCTGGAGTTAGCACCAGGGGTGGCTGGTGGGTGCACCAGTCGCTAGCGACCAACCCCGGGGTACCTGGCGACCCCCCGGGTGTATCTGCCTTACCCAGGTAAGGCGGCTCTGCCTGGGCGGACCTAGGATCCGACCTCCTCGTAGGACGAACATGGAAAATTCTACAAACCAAAAACAAAACGCAGGGCGGGACGAAACGATGACAAACCAGGCAAGGGAACCTGACACGGTCAGGTCGGCGAGGGATGAGGAGACGGCGCAGCCGGGGCCCAGGAGGGCCGCGGCTCCCGCTCGGGCCAGAAGGGCGCGACCCATGTTGGCGGGATCCACCAGGGGCAGCAGGGTTTCTTCTGCTGCCTCTGATAGGGGATTCTGGCGACAGCCGGTTGACAGCAAGGAGGAGTCGGATGGGTCGGTGATCTCGGTGCCGCCCACGACACCCAGCACCTCGGCTGCGGCAAAGAGGGAACGCACCTATACATCGGGGTGACTACGTGGCCCTTGCAGCGAAGAAAGAAGAATTCCTGCGCCTACAGCGGGAGGAGATGGAGCTCCAGGCAACTAGGGAGCTACTGGACGTCGGCGCGGCCCCGCGCCAGCCAAGCCGGTCGGCCCTTAAGCTGAGGGAGGCGGAGGAAATTGCGCGGGAGGTGCGCCAACTCCCCTCGCCAGACCTTGTGGCGCGCGCCGTAAAGGTCGAGAAGGTCGCGGGGTGCTCCAAAAACCTGAAGGGCACGTGTGTCCGTGCCCTCAGGGAGGCATCCCGCGACGTGGAGGGGATCGTAAACGAGCTGGGGCTGAGTGTCACGCGGCACCGCGACGACCACGAAACGGAGGAGCTCAGGGCCCAATTACAGCTCCGCGACGCCAAAATAGCGTCAAAAGGGGAGGAGATTGCGACGCTGCGGCGGGAGCTGGAGGCTCTGCGCGAGAGGCCCCCGGCGGTAGAAGCCCCGGCCGCCCCTGGCACCAGGAAGGCGTCGCGGCCGGCGTCCCCGCTGGAGCAGGAGGCCCGGCCGAAGAGGTGCTGTCGTAGGGCTACCACGTTGGAGGAGACGGAGGACCCCGCCCCGGTGCGTTCACCGTCGCCTGCCGCGACCGCAGGGAGGCGGGCCGTGGACGACCCCACCGAGCACGAGGCCCCGGCCGCTAAGGGGGGGCGTCGGGGACGGCCGCGCTCTTGGATGGCATCGCTGCCCTCGTCGCGCGGAGCGTGGCCGACCTCCGGCGGGAGCTCGTCGGGGAGCGGGCTTGGCCCCCCTCCTGCCGCCTCTGGACGGCAGGGGAAGGGGCAGAGGCAACAGCGCGGGGATCCCACGACATCCGGGAAAACTCCGCAGCCCCAGAAAAAGGGTTCGGGGGCGGCTGGGACTCGCGCGCCTTCCCGCCCTACGGCCTCTTCCGGCTCGTTCGTTGCCGACAGGATGGCAAAAATCCAGGAGGACCACCGCCAGGAGACCGAGGCGTGGTCCAAGATGATAGGCCGCAAAGCCAAGAAGGCAGAGGCGGCGAAGAAGAAGGGTGTGGAGATGGCCTCCCCTCCGCCGCCGGCGAAGAAGACGGGGAGGAGGACGACGGCCAGGACGACAAATCCCCCGGCCGCACGAAAGGAGGGAACCGCGGGGGCAAGGCGACAAAGGAGGCCACAAAGAAGCCCCGCCTCGCCCGCCCCCCAAAACCTCGGCGGTCACGCTAACGGTCGCGCCCGGGGCGAAGACCACCTGCTGTGAGGCCATGATCAGGGCCAGGCAGGAGGTCGACCTCGCGGAGATCGGCATCACCGATCTCCGGCCCAGGCGCGCGGCAAAGGCGGCGGCCCTGGCTAGCCGCCTCCTCGGCCTGCCCAGCCTTAACGCGTGCCCAGTTAAGATGGGCGAGATCCGCGACCCGGCGATGGAGGATCTGCTGAGGGGCACATACCAGGTTTTCATGGTAGCCCTGAGGCAGGCCATCAGGGACGCGAAATCCCGGGCGTGGGAGGAGCTCCAGGGCTCTCTGGACGGGGACCCGTGGGTGAGCCCTGACCGGATGGTCCTAGGCAAGCTCCGCGCACGGGCGCCCACGGTCTCGGAGAGCCTGGACCACCAGCTGCTGACGCGGGTAATAGACATCCTCTTCCCCCGTTCCGGGCGAACGTCGCACCCGCGCCACCAGCAATGGCCGGCGGAGCCCGTCGCCTGGTCCGCCGACCTGGGGATCACAGAGGAGGAGCTGGGCCATGCCGTCAGAATGCTCGGGGCCAAGGACACCGCCCCGGGCCCGGACGGCATCCCCGGCAGCGCCTGGGTTTTCGCGTCCGGCATCCTAGGTCCGAGGCTGTGCCGCCTCTTCAGCGCCGCTTTGGAGCAGGGGGTGTTCCCCTCGATTTGGAAGGAGGGGCGGCTGGTCCTCCTCCGAAAGGACGGACGTCCCGCAGATTCTCCCTCTGCGTACCGGCCCATTGTGCTGTTGGACGACGTGGGAAAGCTCTTCGAGCGTGTCATCGCTAACCGCCTCGTCCACCACCTGTCGAGCGTTGGCCCCGATCTGGCCGACATCCAGTTCGGGTTTCGCGAGGGTCGCAGCACCATCGACGCTATCCAGCGGGTGCGCACCCTCGCCGAGTTGGCCACGTCCCGGGGTGGGGTGGCGCTGGGCGTCTCCTTGGACGTTACAAACGTGTTCAACACCCTGCCCCATGGGACGATACGGGGGGCGCTGGTTCACCACAACGTCCCCCCGTATCTGCAGAGGATCATCGGGGCCTTCCTGGATGGCAGGTGGATACTGTACACGGTCCGGGACAGTACGCTGCACTGGAGGGAGGTCGACTGCGGAGTGCCCCAGGGGTCCAAACTGGGCCCCCCCTTATGGAACGTGGGGTACAACGCGGCGCTGCGGGTGATCCTCCCGCCCGGGGTGTGGGCCACGGTATTCGCAAATGATTACTACCTGCTGGCCGCCGGGCGGGACTGGTTGAGGACCTGCCGCCGTGCCGAGGTGGTGGTCGCCATCGTGCGAAGAGCGATCCGGGCGCTGGATATGGCGCTGGCTCCTCACAAGGCCGAGCCCATGTGGTTCTTCGAGCCTCGGCGTGGGGGAGCCCCTCCGGCCCAGCTCTAGCTCGAGGTCGACGGGTGCCGGATCGTGATCGGCCGGGCTCTTCGATACCTCGGTCTGTATCTCGACAGCCACTGGCGGTTCAATGTTCACTTCGACCGCCTGGCTCCCCGATTGGAACAGGTGGCGACCAATCTTGGCCGCCTGTTGCCTAACCTCGGGGGGCCGGGAGTGAGGGTTCGCCGCCTATACGTGGGAATCGTCCGGTCCATAGCCCTATACGGGGCTCCGATATGGGCCGGCGATCTGGCGGTCAGCAGGCACAGCTGCACTATGCTGCGGCGAGTGGAGCGCCGGCTGGCCATCAGGATCGTGCGGGGCTACTGCACGATCTCCTACGAGGGGGCGATGGTCCTGGCGGGTCTCATCCCACTCCGGTACCAGGCGGAGGTCGAATCCAGTACATACTGGTATTCGCGAGCCCTCCGCCAGGCCGGAGAGGACCCGCCGGGGCCGACGGTCGAGGAACACCGGAGCCAGGCCCGACTGGTCGCGGCGGAAAGGTGGCAGAGATCCCAAACAGAGGGGGCTGCCGCCGGAACCCGCGCCGTCGGGGCGGTCCTGCCGATGATATCGGAGTGGCGGGACCGCGGTCACGGCGCCCTGTCGTTCCGGGTCACGCAGGTGCTCTCCGGACACGGGGTGTTCGGGGAGTTCCTGTGCCGGAGGAACAGGGAATGGACCCCCCACTGTTGGCTCTGCGGGGCGGCGCAGGACGCCGCACAGCACACGCTGGCGTAGTGCCCGTTGTTTGCGGTGGCCCGCCACGCCCTGACGGCAGAAATAGGGGAGGATCTCTCGCCGGCAGGCGTCGTGAGACAGATGCTTGCCGGCGAGACAGAATGGGGGGCCGTGACCACCTTCTGCGAGGAGGTCATGGCCTTCAAGGAGAGGTCCGAGCGGGATCGTGAAAGGTACGATCCCGTTCGAAGAGGTCGCGGACGTGGGACGCGACGACGTCGCAGGGATCCGCCGCCATAAGGGGTGCGGGGGGGCGATGGCGGCTTTCGCTGTTTGCCCCTCCGGCGCGACGGATGCGGGACGGGGTAGTGTAGCGGGAGGGCCCGCGTGCCCTCCCGCCTCCTGGGGAGATTTTACGGGGGGTGTTTCTTGGGGGGTGGGAGGGGTCGCGGTGTATCCTCGCGCCCCGGACGAAATGAGCCCGGACCCCGGTCGGACCCGGGGGCGGGCAGGTGGGGACCCCGATCTCAATCGGGGGCCCCTCTCCAACCGCCTCTGGGGGGCCGGGTGACTCCGGGCGGAGAGTAGCGTCTCCCTCCCACGCTGGGAGTGGCGCTGGCCCCCGCAGGGGGGGTGCAGCGGAGCCGAGGGAGTCCCCCTGGAGGGTGGCCGGCCACGGCTCACCGCAACCCACAGGGGGACGACTCGGCGGGCCGCAGCGCCCTGTGTGGGCGCCATTGCACGCGGACCCGGGGTGTAGCCGGCACCGGAAGCCGGCGGAGCGAAGTGCTGCGCCTGATCTTCCTCGCGGGCGGGCGGGGGGTTGCTCCTCCCCGTAGCCTGTGAGGAGATCGAGGCGCGGGGACTACAGGCGGTACGGGCTGGGGGTTACTCCCCCGGTGAGAGGCGCTTTCAGCGCACGGCGGGGGAGGCTCCGGAGTTATAGTAATCAGGTCCGGGAGCCTCTGCCATACGCCAGAGGAGGTGGCCGTGGGGTTTTAGTCAGTAGGAATCTGACACTCCCCCGCTGCCCTCCCCCACGGGTGACGGGGGGCTTATGTAAGATTTCCCCACGGAAAAAAAAGGTTGGATTCCCGCTCGACGCGTCGAGGAGAGCGGACGTGTTTCGTGGTCGCTCCGTGGTTAGATTTTCAACGCGGTGGATAGCGGCTTAGTTATTCGCGTTTTTTGGTAAAATCATTTTTATTATGCGTTCGGAAGTGCTATTGTGTCGTTTTTTGATTTAATATTGTGTTAATTTATTGTCAAATAACGAAAACGTGATGTGCGTGTTACGCGGCATTTCGACGTCGTGTTTCCGGTGTTCGGGGTGTTAATTATAAACGTTGGAGATTATTGAAGGATAATTTTCTTAAATTGGAAACGATTCGCAGTGAAATTCCGCGTTTTTTGGAGCCATAGCTCCAAAACTACGCATCTGATCAAAAAAATGTCGTACAACACAAATAGTAGGAAATTTAATTTCCTACACAAAAGGTCTCTTAACATTTTGCCATAGCTCGTACCGTTTCCGAGACATTTGCAGATTTACCTCACGGAAAGGGGCGTCACGCACATATTCCGAGATACTTTTTCTTCTTCTTGTTCTTCTTCTGCACAGCTGAGCTGGTAGGGGCATTTACAGCTCGGAATAGTGAATACAGTTTAGAATAGTGCAGAGTTACCTCAAGGAAAGGGGCCACAGTGTTTCTTCTTCCTTATAATGTTGGTACGGCTTCGGAACTTTTAAATATCTCGATATATCTCGAAATAGAACCGCAAAGCACGCTTGCAGTAAAACATTAGTGAAGCGAGCTCGTATCACTGGTACACTTCGGTAACACTTATACAACCGCACAGATTACGGGCAGACACAAAAAGAACCCGCACAGACATGCACCAAAGAAGATAACCTAGCACTTAATATCCACATAGTCGTGAGGCGCCGCGAAGCACAACAAGGGCCACAGAGGTCGCGAAATCGTAGGAATTACTGATGTTGCAAAACCGAAGAAAAACCGAAGAAGTTGTAGAAAATCAAGAAAAATCAAGGAAACAAAGAACGATGCAACCCCGCAGCGCCAGATGCCTGGCAGGCCACGGGACCCTCGAACGACACGTCCGACCAGCTCGGCAGCCAGCACGAGCCTCCAACCTAACCTAACCTAACCTAACCTTTTTTTTTCGTGGGGAAATCTTGCATAAGACCTCCCGCGCCCCTGGGGGAGGGCAGCGGGGGAGTGTCAGATTCCTACTGACTAAAACCCCACGGCGACCTCCTCTGGCGTATGGCAGAGGTTCCGGGACCTGATTACTATAACTCCGGAGCCCTCCCCGCCGTGCGCTGAAGGCGCACCTCACCGGGGATGTAACAACTCCCCCAGCCGGCACCAGGGGTCGCACCCGGTGCCGGCTCCATCGCGGGGGAACTGCGTGCAATGGCGGCCGGGCCCCCCAGTCCGCACCGCCTGTATTCCCGGCTCCTCGATCTCCTCACAGGCTACGGGGAGGAGCAACCCCCCGCCCGCCCGCGAGGAAGATCAGGCGCAGCACTTCGCTCCGCCGGCTTCCGGTGCCGGCTACACTCCGGGTCCGCGTGCAATGGCGCCCAGACAGGGCGCCCAAACAGGGCGCCTGCGGCCTGCCGAATCGTCCCCCTGTGGGCTGCGGTGAGCCGTGGCCCGCCACCCTCCAGGGGGACTCCCTCCGCTCCGCTGCACCTCCCCTGCGGGGGCCAGCGCCACTCCCAACGTGGGAGGGAAATCGCCACTCTCCGCCCGGAGTCACCCAGCCCCCCCGAGGCGGACGGAGAGGGGCCTCCTGATTGAGAACGGGTTCCCCACCCGCACGCCCCCGAGTCCGACCGGGGTCCGGACTCATTTCGTCCGGGGCGGGAGGGTACACCGCGACCCCTCCCGCCCCCACAAGATACACCCCCCGTAAGATATCCCCAGGAGGCGGGAGGGCACACGGACCCTCCCGCTACACTGACCCGGCCCGCATCCGTCGCGCCGGGGGGGCAAACAGCGAAAGCCGCCATCGCCCTTGCGGCGGCGGATCCTGGCGACGTCGTCGCGTCCCACGTCCGCGAACTCACCGAGCGGGATCGTACCTTTCGCGATCCCGCTCGGACCTCTCTTTGAGGGCCATGACCACCTCGCAGAAGGTGGCACTTGTAAAAGAGATGCTCGCCGGCGAGAGATCACCACGAACTTCGCACCGCAGGGCGTGACAGGCCCGCGCAAACGCTGGACAGTGCTCCAGGGTATGTTGCGCGGTGTCCCGCCACGCCCCGCAGTGATGGCATGCTGCCGTCCCCTCGGTGTCCCGCCACGCGGTGGGCGGTGGCGCCGCTCTCGACGAGCTCGCGTCCCCAGGGATCCAGGGCTCCCTGCCGGGCCTGGCGCCTAATCCTAGCAACAACTTCGGTCATCTCTTCTGGCGGGATCCCGTCCAGACGAAGGGCTCGCAGACGCCAGAAGACTTTTGCGTCATCCTCCGCCTGGAACTTGAAGGGGACAACCCCCGCCAGGGTCATCGCCGCCTCGTAGCGGACCGTGCGGTAACCTCTGATTACCCTGATGGCTATCCTCCTCTCAGCCCGGCGCAGCAGTTGCTGGCTGCGACGGGAATCCATCAGGGCGTTCGCCCATATGGGCGCACCATAGCGGGCCATGCTCCGCACGATCCCCACGTAGAGACGGCGAACCTTCAAGCGCGTTGCTTGCCCTATCTAGTCTAGGGGCCGGACGACCGAGGTGCTCCTCGAAGCGCCAGTGGCTGTCCAGGTGGAGGCCCAAGTACCTGTGGCCCTTCCCCGCCTGGACGTCGACTCCACTCACATGGACCACCGACTGGGCGGTGGCGCAACCCCACGTCGAGGCAAGTAAAACCACATCGCCTCGGTTTTGTGGGGAGCTAGCTGAAGCCCCAGCCGCCGGATCCCCGCGGCAACGGCAGCGACGCCAATCTCGGCGAGGCGGCTAGTCCTTTTCCACCCCCGCCCGACGGCCAACACGTGCGTATCATCTGCGAAGCACGTGAGGCTCACACCGGTCGGGAGCTCGACCCGCAAGACTGGGTCGTACCCCAGGTCCCAAAGTGTGGGACCTTTCGCAGAACCCTGGGGTACGCCACAGTCCACGTCCCTTTCGTGCATCTGGCCATCCCGGCTCCTGTACACAATCTTCCTGTCCAGGAGGTAGTCGCCCACGATCCTCCTCATGTAGGGGGGCGCCTTGTGGCGTATCCGGGGCCTCCTTATTGTCCCGTGAGGCAGGGTGTTGAAGGCGTTGACGATGTCTAGACTAACGTATAACGCCACCCTGCCCCGCGTCGTGGCCGAGTCGCAGCGGGAGCGCATCGACTGGATTGCGTCGATAGTGCTGTGCCCCCGCCTGAAGCCATATTGCGACTCGCCCAAGTCGGGACCCTCCTGGGACCGGTGCTGGACGAGGCGGGATACGAGAATCCGCTCGAACAACTTCCCCACCTCGTCCAACAGCACGATGGGCCGGTAGGCCGAGGGACTGTCGGCGGGTCGCCCATCCTTCCGGATGAGGACTAGCCGCCCCGCCTTCCACTGTTCTGGGAAGACTCCATCCTTAATGCAGGCGCTGAAGAGGCGTCTCAATCTCGGACCGAGGACGCGTAGAGCCTTCACCCAGGCACGGCCGGGGACGCCGTCGGGGCCAGGAGCAGTGTTTTGGGCCCCCATCCGTTTAATCGCCCCGGCCAGCTCCTCCTCCGTGACCCCCAGTTCGTCGGACCAATCCACCTCTTCCTGGTCCGGCGGGGGGCGGGTGTGTTTCCTCTCTCGTGGGAACAAAGTGTCGACTACCCGTCCCAAAAACTGGGGGAGAGGCTCTCCGTGACCGGGGGCGCCCAGGGCTTAAGCTTGCCCATCACCATTTTGTATGGGCGCCCCCATGGGTCCTTCTGGAGAGAGCCTAGGAGCTCGTCCCATGCCCCGGATTTAGACTCCATGATGGCTGCCTGTAGGCAGTATCCAAAACTCGGTACTGCCCGTACAGATCCTCCTCCCTCGCTGGGTCGCGGAATGTCCTTCTTCTGCGGGCCCTTTGCCACTGGCGACGGGCTGCGAAACAATCTCGTCTCAGATCACCAATTTCGCCCGTCCAACAGTAGTCGGCCCGCCTGGGGAGGTTCTTTGCCCGGGGCATGGCGGCGTCGCACACCGCCGGCAGGTGTTGGCAGCGAGGCCAGAGCGAGGGCTGCAGCGATCAGCACGTCCTTGTCCATTCTCTTCAGCGCCCATTGTAGCGGTGGTGGTCCACAGGGGCTGTGGACGGTGGTGGTAAGGTCGAGGCGGATGTATAGATGGTCGCTAAGTGTGACCGCCTGTTCCACCACCCTCCATCTCTGCACCATACGCGCGGCCAGGGGAGTAGCGAAAGACAGATCGACTATAGACTCCTCCTGGGCACGCACGCAGGTGCTAACGGACCCCACATTGAGCAGGTGGAGTCCTAGCCCCGCCGCACAATTTACGACCGCCCTGCCTCTCGCGTCTGTCCTCGGGGAGCCCCAAAGTGACGCATGGGCATTAAAGTCCCCGAGGACTAGCATTGGCCGGGGGGAACAACGGGAGACAAAGACCCCCACCCGGTCCAGGTACTGTTCATATTGCGCGAGAGGCCATCTGGGCGGGGTATAGAGCCCCACCACCGCTATTTCACCCCACAGCACGCCGACGAACCCCCGGCCCCGTTCCAGTGGGGCGGAGTGTGGGGGTACTGCGGTGCCAATAATCGCCACGGAACCGTCCTCGTCCCCGAACCAAGCTGGTCAGTCGAGGACTCGGAACGGCTCCGCGGCCATCGCCAACCCAGCCTTCCACTCGGCCAGGGTTTGGAACAACATGTCCTGAGCCCTGGCCGAGTGGTTCAAGTTGGCCTGAAGTATAGGGCCCTTGGGCCTCATACGGAGGCTTTACGAGCAGCCTCCGCCGCATTTTTACTCGCCGCCTTGGAAGGAGCATTTTTCTTGCCCCCCTTCTTCGACTCCGCAGGCTTGGTCCTTGATGCCTGTTCCTTGGGGGCTGTTCCTGCCCCTTCAACGGCACTCTTCTTCTTCCTCTGGGAGGAGGAGGGGGCACAACCTTGTGCCCCCAAACGATGCCCCGCGGGCCGCCCCAGGTCCGAACAGAGGGGGCACCGCGGGGTGGCGCTACACTTGCTGGCCACGTGGCCCGACTCTCCGCACGCATAGCAGCGGTCGGACCTATCAGCTTCGCAGGTGCATCGCTGCCTAACATGCCCTCTTTCCAGGCAGCGATAGCACTGCAATGGCCGCGCTGGTAGCGCCTGTATTCTGGCCGAGGACCACCCGAGCAGAACCCTCCCATAGGCGGATAACTTTTTGAGTGCCGCTAGAGGGCATCTCGCCCAGACAGTCCCCATACTTTGGGGGGAGGTGCGAATCTCCCCCATTTTAATTTCTTCAGCGGAGCAACCCCCCGCAGCGGCCAATGCGGCCGCCACCTCCGCCGGTCTCAACGACTCGGTCACCCTAATCTCGCCCATTTTTATGGGGCGGGCAACCCTCACCTCGGTTTCACTGAACACCTGGCGGAGTCGGTCAGCCAACTTGACAGCTTTCTCCGTCCTGTCCTCCCCAGGTAACTCGAGGACCAAGCCACCGGTCCGAGCTCTTCTGGGCATCAACGCCGTGATGCCCAGCTCCTCCAACTTGACCCGCTCCCGGACCATGAGCATGGCCTCGGCATATGAGACCTTGTCCTCGGCAGCTAGGTTGATGGTGACCGCCGCAGTACGAGGAGGGCGGGGGGCCTTCTGCTGGCAGGTTGGGCCCCTTGCCCCTTAACCGCCGGGGCCGCCCCTCTCTTTTGCCCCTTCTGGGCAACCACCTTGGAGCTCTGGGAGGGAGGCGCCTTGGCCGCTGCCGCCTTTTTGTCTGCAGCTTTAGCGCGGCGGCCGACCACCGTCACCCAGGTCCCATCCGCCGTCCTCCGATGTTCTTCGACAATCCGGGCCATTCTAGCCTCTACAAATGATGCCGGTTGGTCGGGTGCTGAGGAGGGCCCCGGCAATGGCTCCGTCACAGGCAGGGTCCTATTCCGCACCCGCCTCTCAGCTTCCTTTCTCGATGCAGTGAGGATGGTCGCAGCCGCAGCTCCCCCCTTCACATGCTCCGCCCTCTTAGGCGGGGGCTGGACGGCTGCAATAGCAGCTTTGAACTCTGCCCGGAGCCCCGACAGGCCCTTTTCGAGGAGAGCCGCAAATCCCCTCATTAGGTCGGGCTCGAGGCCACCAATCTTCCCCTCCTCTTTTCCAGGTGCAGCAGCTGGGATTGGGACTTGCACCACGGGACATTCAGGCGGGCAAGACGGTAAGTCGAAAGCTTCGACTGCGTCCTTCCTCCTTTTCCGGCCGGCCTCTTCGCCAGACAACGGCGAGCCGGGCCCCGCCGACCTTTTGGGTGGGCCGGAGCCTTCAGGCGCCGGCACCTCTGTGGCAGCGACCCTGCACGTAATGTCTGCCAGGCTATTTTGCAGGATGTTGATTTCGGCCTCCTGGGCAGCCACTTGTTCCTCCCGTAGCTTCAGCTGTTCGCGAAGCTCCTTCACCTCCTTCTCGGCCCTGGCAGGTGCAGCCCTGATTCCCGCTTCCGTGTGGATGGCCTTAAGGTAGCGGGAGGCCATCCTCAGCTTGCGAACAAATGTCCCTTTCAGCCCTTTGGAGATGTACGCGACCTTGTCGATGTCGCGACAGAACTCCAAGGACTGCGCAATAAGGTCGCGCGTGGGGACTTGACTTCCTCCGCCAGGTCCTCAGGGTCCGGGAGGGACCTGCTACCCCGAATCGGTTCTATAGGGTCCTCGTTAGGATCGAGCACCCTCCTCCCCTCCAGCAGGTCAAGTTCCCGGCACTGGACATCCAGGACTCTCTGCTTATCCGCCGCGAGCCGCACGTACTGGCCCGTGGTCGGCGGGCGACCCCTCTTGCTCGTGCGCCGTGCCTCCAGAGATACTGCCGAGGAGAGTGACTCGTCCGAGTCCAAGTCCGCCTCACTCTCTCTGAATGCGGGGGCATCAGAGGCCGGCGGGGAAACTCCGGCACCTCCTCGTAGCGGCCTCAGGGGAGGCCACTCCACATCCGCCCTAGTTAATCGGACGGATAGGCGGCGCGCATCCGTTACCCTGCTAGTGCTGGGCTGCGCCATATCCTCCGCGCCCGTTTCCCGTCTCGCGTCCTGTTGGACAGCCGCAGTCGTCTTCGGTACGTCCCGTCCAGTGTTTGTTGTTGTTGTTGGCGTTTTTAGTTTCAAGTCATCGATAGTGTTCCCACGAGTGGGTCGGTCTGTGGGTCCACCCGGGCAGAGCCGCCTTACCCGGGTAAGGCTAGTACACCCGGGGGGTCGCCAGATACCCCGGGGTTGGCCGCTAGAGACTGATGCACCCATCAGCCACCCCTGGCGCTGACTCCAGGGGCGCCCTCATCACCGCGTACCGCAGCTTGGGGCTAGAGATTTTTTATAGCGGTTGTCATCCTCGCGGGCCGGCCAATGAAGGCAAGCCCCCCGTTCCAGCGAAACGTGACCACTGGGTTACGGTGTAATTGCTTGGGCACTCCGGGTTCGCTGCGACCGCCACGCAGCCTGGCCCCTGGAGTACTGAACGACGCTGCAGCCACCTTTCCGCCTCTCCGACCCAGGCCTTACCGGCAAGGGAGGCCCTGCCAGGATGCCTAGATCCCACCGCCATCGCCCCGGGTCATCTGCGAGGCTACTTCGACAGCAGCAAACGCCCCCTTTCAGTCGCCTTGTACGACAGGCAGGGGTTACCGTGTCTGTATTCTATCCCCCAGTCACAGGGGAGGTTTTGATGGGTTTTCTTTCCCTTGGTGCTTGGTCCGCGGGAGCTATTTCATTTCACTCCCACCCTGCATGCACTCCGAAAACTGCATGGCCAGCATTCCCCTATCCGGCACCTGGGGACGTGCCACGTCGGGGTATCACCTCCCCGCCCAGCCAGTACACTTGGCCAGGTCCGCGGGTCCCCCTGAAACCTTGTTTTCTTTTTTTTTTGTTTCAGTTGGAAGAGGAAATGCGTTTGCGCACGAGCGGGTTGGTTCCCCTTTTCGTCTATTCGGGTAGAGGGGACCGGGCAGTGTGGGACTCATGTGCGCCCTAAAGGGGCAGCCTGGCGCCCGTGAGGTGAGGGCAAACCCAAAGGGGCAACGCCAGATGGGGGCAACCTGGCAACCCAACCCTTAAGGGTTGAGTTTAGCCCAAGAGTAGGCCACAGCTCTGAAGGGGCGATCTAGACGGGCAGCCCAGAGTGGGCACTCCCGAGGCTGGACATACTACCCACTAAATCCTCTCCCCTAACTTGGGCCGCCGGCACCTTTTCACTCGTTAGAATTCATAAAGGAATACCAGCGTATAGCCACAACGACGCTTCGGCACTTCAACTCATTTCGCGTTATTGCGGCCGCCCGCAAAAACGCCATGCGCTAGGCACATGGTGCATCTGTGGATCCACGCCGTTGCACCTCCGATCCAGCGGTAGGACATTTTCAACCCGTACGGTAAGGCACAGGATTTTTCTTCGGCCACGACCAGGAACCGAAGTAAGCCCGTTCCGGGTGGTCGCGCCATGTGTTCACCTTCCAGGGCAGGAGCTTGCCCTTCGACACGGCCAGGAACCGTGGCATAGTATCTCCACGGCTGGCCGTGTCCATCTTCGTCCACCATGGTTTGTTGATAATGATGATGTGGTGTATCCTAAATGTCATTACGCCCACCTGACCTTCCACGAGGACAGGCCATTTTTCTTCAGCAACGATCGGCACCGGGGGGACATCGACCCGTCGTGACCGCGCCACCTCTTCGCCTGCCAAGCACTATTGCCAGGACAGGGGTTCCTCTTCGGCCACCACCAGGAACCGGAGCTCCTCTTCAACGGGTGATCGCGCCATGTGTTCACCTGTTTTAACAGAACTTGCTCTTCAGCACAGCCCGGGCCCGGGACGAGTCCTTTCCCCGGGTGACTGCGCCACATCTTGGTAGGCTGCAATCCTCGATGACCTGTCCCATACATACTTTACACACACACACACACGCTCATGACAAGCATAGCGCTTCGAGTAGCGCTTCGAATGCCCCAAATATGCAACGATAAATAATGAATAAATAATGAGTACAGAATAAATGAATAAATAAATGAATAAATGAATGAGTGAATGAATAAATAAATAATGAATGATGTATAGGAATTAATAAGCACATGAAGCCCCTTGAATATAATAGAGGAGCCCATACATTCAATAACAGCTGTCATAATAAACATACTGAACATACTAAACATACTAAAACCGGTTAAATCAAATCACAAATACAACGGGAAATAAATATATATATGCATCTAATGCAATAGGAGCAGTTAATGAATAGTTAACAGTAAAAGAAACAGTAAGCAATATGAGAACGTGAGAAACTGTGAAGTAAACATAAGTAGTATTGCACGCAAGCAGGCAAGCGAGCATATGTGAACTGGACATAAGCAAATGACCAACAAAACCCCCAAAACCTAAACGTCAAACATACATACATACAGTCGAGCAGCCAAATAGCAGAAGAGGAATATTTAACATTCAATACTAGCGCACAATATAATCACATAAAATTAAACTCAAGATAAACCATAAATTTGAGATGAAATAAACCAAGGATGTGAACCGTAAAGTAAAATAAAGTCGCCAGACAGATAGCAAATAGCAAGCCAGCCATGAGAGAAGAGAAGCAAACATAACATAACATAGAATGCTACTAATTATTATCAGAGGTAAAGGTAAATAAGGTACAGTATAAAATATAGAATATAGGGTATAACCAGAAAGTAAGCTGGGAAGAAAATAAATAGGCGAGCGTAATGTAATACTAATAATTGAAACCACTCATTGAAACTATTAAGTTACTTAAATTTACTTGCAGGAACATTTACGCGACCACAACCTCAACGTGGTTGGCAAGCGAACATGATGGAGTACAATCAATGATCAAATGAAGGCAATAAAAAACAATTAGAAATTATTGCGAGCAAATCATCAATAAAGATAAGTAGCAACATATACCTCATAATGAGAATAATAGGAAGAGACAGAACTGTTAACATCAGAAATTAACCATAGTATTAAATGTAAAATGTAACATAATCCTAGTCTATTTGCAGGAAGCCCTAACGCCAGCCAATGGAAGTGGAGGTAGAGTGTAATTAACGGATAACAGGAGAAGAGAATACCCATCTGATATAATATAGGGAGTACATCAGACCTAAATCGGCATAAACCATAAGGCAGATCAAACAATTCAAATAGTTATGAATTGAGTAGATTAGATTCTTACTGGATTATAATACCGCTCCGATAAGTATGGTATTATATTAATACTGATACAGGTGTTACGCCCCGGCGGAAATTTTGAAATTTATCCGCCTTGCGTCCCTTATCAAGCCTTTCGAGGTTCCGAGGATTTCTCATGTAAGGGTCGTGAGGTGGGTGTTTCACTTTTCCGCCAATCTTTTCATTCCTCCTCTACCTTGTACATATTTGTCAAGCCTTTCGAGGTTCCGAGGATTTCTCATGCAGGGGTGTACAAGGAAGAGTTTGAGTTTAATTCTTTTCTATTTTTGACTTCTTCTATTGCTTTCTCTTCTTTATTTTACTCTACCCTGGAATCGTGTATCTTGTCAAGCCCTATGGTTCCGAGAATTCTCATGCGAGGTACACGAGGAAAGGTCATTTCTGTTTCCTTCTTTACAATAGCTTACGTGACCCTCCTTGAAACTATCGTCGCCAACCATCGAAATACAAGACAGTTTAATATCGGGTAACGCACAAAAACTCGCGTTAGCTCGTAAGAGAGAGAGAGCCGGTCGCACAACACCAGCGCTACGCAGTTATCCAGTGCTTCGCATTCCGGGAATTTCCCTTGGTAACTGCGTAGAAACGGAAAAAACCGTAATAACTTCTTTGTTAAGGAAACTCTTTCCCTCTCATTTGCAGAAAGCGTCAGCCGGTCCAACCAGGATCATTATTACCTGGTCGAATGATAGTGTGAAAGTAATGGATGGATGAATAAGACTTTAAACGATGAAACTAAAATGAATGAGAACCCTTACAAAGTCTAACGTCGCGAACGTTCGACCGCCGTTCGAAAATCAAGGGTCGTTCAAAGCAATAAACACTATTGTGTTCGAAATTCTAAGAACTACCTAGCGACAACGGCGAATTTTGAACAAAGGATCGTTCTGGTAGAAATGTTTAAATTCATCGCTAACGAAATATCGATTCCACAGAAATAATTATGCGAAAGATTGTAAACGAATGCATAATCGGCATTGCGACTATCTCAAAGGCATCGTCCGCTTTTACGCTAAAGATCTTCGTTCTTAATCAGGAAAGTAAATAATTCTGATCCTGTTAAGGGAAATATACGGATGGCGGCCTCATCTGTTAATTTATACAGTTTAAGTCCGTTTTGTATTCTAATCAAATCCATAGTACTCATTTAATAATAATAGTTCATCATTTTGTCAATCAAACTAAATCAATAGCCGCAATTAGAAATTATACGTTTAATGGAAATACTGCGTAATTTCTAGAAACCGTTGAAACGATCATGGCGACAAAATAGAAAGAAAAAGGAACACCAAAGAAAGGGGATGAAGAATCTTCGTCTAGCTCGCGCGTCTTAGCCAATCACCGGGCACGCGAAACTTCCGAGCACGTGCCACGATTCGTCAATCCGTCCCCTCCAAGGACGATGATCGCGCGACGGGCCCTTCGCCCGTCGATCTCGCGCAAATTTCGACACTCTTGATCGATCAATCGTCGAGGTACGTGATCTTGAGCCCGTGTGTCCGAGAGACAGAATTATTCGGAACTTCGCGATATTTTCTCTGCGGTAAAGTCCTCCGCGTAGCGAGGCAGAGTGCCGTGCGGGTTAAAATCATCGGAATTCTGAATAAGAACGCACAGACGCGCACGTTAAATTTTCCTTCTCCCTAAATTTCTATCTTTTTCTTTCTTATTTTAAATCGTTGCTCGCGTAGGATTTCGTATTAGCTTCATTCCGCGTAACTCAATACATATACTTTTCCGTTCGTATTCGTTTGTCTCTCGTCGACGTACTCGTTTCGTTTAATTCATTATCGCCGCGACAAGTGCAGTGTTCACAATTCTTACCGTTCTTTGGTGTTCCAGAATATCCAGCGAACATAGAGATCTCTACAAGCAAATTTGTTATCTTGTATTATATTAAACAGCGTTTCGGTAAGTCGATCCATTTACCATTTTTGAACACGACGACTACATATTGGCAAAACGGGCGATCTATCCAGCCCTTCGTGGGTTCCGAGAATTCTCCGGTCAGATCGTTCCATCGTTTGAGGTATCGATAAATTACGTACAACTATAATTGTGTTACGATTCCGTTTTCATAATTCATTACTTATTCTATCAAGGGGGCACCTTAGTCCTGCCCTTTCGGGGGTGCCGAGAATATCTCCGGCTAGGGTGTATCCTCACGGCGGGAATACGCCAAATTTTGAATTAAAACAGAGGAAAACGGGATTGGAACATATCATTTCCCGCAGCCGTATAAAAAATTGTTAACCTTCAAAGTGTGATTTCAGCGCGCGCATATCATTATATTTTTGCATTTTTATATATCATTATATTTTTGTTATTTTTACGAATCATCTTTACCCTTGTTAACCAATACGTATAAAACTAGTATTTTCAATAACGAGTTTCAAAATTAAAACATCTTCAATTGTTGGCTTTTCATATTCTGTTAATTTTTCTGATTCTTATTCATAATTAAACCAGTTTTACCAGTTAAACAGTTTTCAAATTTATTTCAACACACCACACACACTTTTCAGTTATACGCCTACCATCATATACAGATTCAAGGAGGGACCCGTACGGGACCTAAAGCGTGAACTGACCCAAACGAAAGATTAAAAAGTTAAATTCTAAACTCTAACATCTTGATAATTGTCTTTCGTCTTTTAAATTGTCGAGAGCGTTAACCCGCACCAGACTGGTGGCAGCGATACCAACCATCGCGCTCAGAATAGGGTAAAAAGTATAGGGAATTGCCTTTCAATCTTCTAGTTGAAATAGCAGCACTCTCCTTTCTTTTACGTATTAGCCCTTTTACGTTGCGCGTGTCGCACGCGCAACGTAACACAGTTAAGTCGATGCAATACAGCGCGTGGTGAAAACTAATCAATAATAAACAATCAACAATAAACCCCACATACAACCATATTACTACTAAATCATAATATAAAGGTACAAGAAAACTAAACTACACTACAATAGATCAAAATTACTATGAACAGATGTGTATATATAATATGTAACGAAAACACTCCAAATATAATCAATTTGATAAGTATACCGATGTAGATAATTAACTAAACTCCTCATACCATAGTCAGCTTAAATGATGCAGTTCCATTAAACCCCCTTTAATACCAATTAATAGAAAAGGCATATGGGTGCTAAACCAAGCCAGACACTCCTATAAGAAAGTCATATGAGATCCACGGTCAAGAAATTCAACGAATTTAAGGAACCATAACGCATATATGTATGTATAGAAAACCATAAAGACATTGTATCACGCAGGACGGACTACCGCAGCGTATGCCTCCCTGAGCACCAGCCGTGTTAACCAATACTGAACTAACACTTTCCAAATCAGAATCAAAATCAGAATTAGAATTGTAATTAAGAAAGGGTAATTAATGTACAAAAGATTGCATAAAGTACCGTAAGTATTCAAAATACGCAGATTCACAACTGTCACAGCTGCACTAGAATTGAATTAAACATAGTATGCAAAACAGTATCCTGAGGGGGGGTACGAAGAACTACAAAACAGCAGTAAATAATATTATAGGAACATGGCACGTATAACGTAACACTCAATTGAAGAAGAAGTCACTGAAACATGTCAAGTGACCAAGAATAAAAATAAGAAAAGAATAAGGATAGTGAATAGTGAACGGCAAACAATCAACCAATAAACCAATAACCAATGTCGTTACACGTCATTCATATCTAAATTGCTAAAGGATATATGATACATCTTATAGTCTACAATTAATTGACAATGCCTGGGAGCCCAAACAACCCCCGAAAGCTTAGAAACAATGCATGATACTACAAGAGGAACTAAGGAGCTAAGAACTAAGAAACAAGAAACCAGAATCAGAATCAAACCCACCCTCAAAATATGCAAAGGGATTATAAACGCAATATACGCATATGATATAAACTCATTAATCCATCCAATTCAGATAGACTCTTCTAAATCCATAATTGAAGACCCATTAAACTAAGTCAAATAAATATAACCGCAAATATAATCGCATATATAATCATCACAGATATAACCACAGATATAACCAACACAATACAATAAGAATACTATAATACAATATAACATAATATAATATAACATAATACAGCATATAATACATAATATATAATAGTAAGTAATGTAAATGCACCGAATGTATAAAATGCACAAAACGGAGCTAATGATACCACAGTAACTAATACACTGCAATTACACTACAATACAATACCTCCGAGCGTAGCACATTAGTACGCGCACTGTCACGGCAATCACATCCGCACGAATAAATACAAAATTTGCAATTAGAAAATTCAAAATTCAATAATTTCAATAAATTCAATTCAATTAATTAATTAATTCAGTTCAATTAACACTTATCACTAACAGTTCGTATCATATCACATAATAGATGACCGACGACCATGTCAACGTCAACTAAGATAGGAAACCGGGCGAAGTAAAATAAAGAGCGCGACCATAAACCATAAAGAACATAGGATACCTAGTGTTCGAATTCCTTAGTCCATACCATAATGATTATCGACCATCAAATTAACCACCAAATCATCAAATTAATCAACTAATTATACAGAATATATAAACGTTTGAAAGCGAAAAGCGGAAATAAAAGCGAAAATACTTCAATAACCTTCAATAAATCACCGGGATGAAATCCAGAAGTAAGGTACCTACGAAAGATAACGATAGCAAAGGCATCGTATAAGTAAAGCATGCAATACTGCCCGAAGAACGGTTATCCACAGACCAATTATCTGCCGCGCAGCAATTACCTACCGCGTGCCATTTACCCGGTACACACAGTTATCGACTGCAAAACCATCCATCGTGCAGCCGCGCAATCCTAGGAATCCATACTTACCATCAACTTATCATCAAAGATAAGTGTGATATACAGTACTTTCACGAAGGTATAAAGCATCCCGAACATCAGATCAAGTTACAGACAGATCAAGATGGAGGATAAATCAGTTAGTAAAATCAATACTACGGTTATTTATTATATATAAATATGAATCATACGTTTGTAATAGGGTGGAATGAAATAAATATAAATTACATATAAATTATAAATTACAAACAATAAGGAAAAATAAAATGAAATCAAATGAATCAACCCGAATAAGATCCACAGATTGCGCAGATTGCAGGACACACTGTATTACTACATATCGCGCCGCAGAAAACAGATTATACAAAACAACAGAACAACAGAACAACAGAATCAACGGTATCAGGAAGCGCCACAGAACGAAGGGCCGAATACATAAATAGAATAAAACATTTAACTTAGACAAAATCAACCAGTAAAGTCAAACAACGTCAACAACGCATGCGATCAGGAAAGTCCCGTGAGCCCAATAAAAACAACTCTCGGTCAAATAATATTAGTAAGTAAAATAAAATAATAAATCAATGAAACTAGAATAAATCATGGTAACAGGCAACTAGCAGAAATGAAATATGAAGCAGAAATGAATCAATAAATCAAGAAAAATCGAATCAGATCAATGTATAGCTTTAATCAATCAACATCAAAATGGAGGAATGAATGAATAATAAATGAATGAATGTACGTAAACTGAATGCAGGTAAAACAGCTAAGGATATTCACAATTGGGAACTACAGAAAGTGTGTAACGCGCAACATACGTAACCAATATAACCGAATACATAGCCGACATAATGTAATGTAATGTAATGAAATGTAATATAATGTAAAATAATAAATACAGCAAATGAGTTATATTCCAACTAAATATAACCGTAGGCCTTATTGGCTCAATCCCCCCTACTTTATAAATTATAGATTATACGGTTATAAGTCATAGTGTTCGAAAATGCGTTGATTTCAACCGTCGCCACACGAACCGCGGCAGCACTCTTCAGCGTGACCGGCAGCCACGATGGATGCCGGTCAGGCTGACCAATCACCGAGCTTGACGTCACCGGGAAGAAGCCAACGGCTCTTGCTACGACGAAGCCGGTGGTTCGGCCATATACGGTTTTGTATCGTTACGGTAAAACACGTGCAGTACTGATTCCAAAAATTTCTAGTACAAATTAACGAATTTCGATTCTAAAGAACTCAGCATCGCAACGCGAATTCTGTGCCGACGGCCACGCGAACTCGCGGTTAATCTAGTTCGTGCAAATCCACGAAATTAGTAGAATTGGTGGTGACCACGTGTTGAACCAACAGGTGGTTCTAATACAGCGCAATCTCGATCGCAAATTCTCCGCGACGCGGGTGAATCTTCACGATCTACGATCATCATAAATTCGTGCAACGCACAATTTATTGTAAATACTGTACATAGTGTATTTGTGCCTGTAAATATACATTGTTTTGTTTGTGCAATCTCAAGTGCATTCATTTTCAATTGCCGTCTCACTGCCGATTCCTACATCCCGAACCGGTTCTCAATCGCAAGCTCAAGGACCCTCCTTACAATCTCGAACACTTTTGAACACATAGATTGCAAATTGTAAATTGCAAATTGTAAATTGTAAGCGATGCGTCCATACAAATGCAAAAGGAATAAACTTTACTTAATTTAATAAGGATAAATCAAAGCACGCCTCGCAAGCATCCAAGTTTCCGCCAGCGCGCAAATCCGCCCGAAGTAAACAGCTTGTATGCACTCTCAGTACAGGGACTTTCCAACAACCAGGCAACTGGGCAGCATGCATCGATCAGAGAAAGAAGGAGAGATCCATATTGGGGCCTGCACTGACAACACAATCGGCCAGCGCTCGTCGCTCCAAACGACAATAAAGTGCCGTTTCAAAATGAACGTGTACGATTAGGTAAGGAAGAAGAAACACTGCGGCCCCTCTTCTTTGCGGTAACTCTGCCCTATGCTAAGCTGTATTCACTATCCGAGCTGTAAATGCCACTTCTAGCGCAGCTGTGCCGAACGAAGACCACAGAAGAAGAAAGTATCTCGGAATTTGTGTGTGACGCCCTCTTCCTGAGGTAAATCTGCAAGTACCTCGGAAACGCTGGAGCTATGGCAAAATGTTAAGAGACTTTTGGTAGAAATGTAATTTCCTACTATTTTGTTGTATGACATTTTCGATCGACGCGTAGTTTTCGAGATATATCGAGATATTTATAAAGTTTCGAAGCCGTACCAACATATAAGGAAGAGCAACACTGTGGCCCCTTTCCTTGAGGAAACTCTGCACTATTCTAAGCTGCATTCACTATCCCCAGCTGCAAATGCAACTTCCAGCGCAGCTGTGCAGATGAAGAACAAGAAGAAGAAGAAATATCTCCGAATATGTGCGTGACGCCCCTTTCCTTGAGGTAAATCTTCAAATATCTCGGAAACGGTGCGAGCTATGGCAAAATGTTAAGAGACCTTTTTTGTAGGAAATTAAATTTCGTACTATTTATGTTGTATGGGATTTTTTGATCAGATCCGTAGTTTTCGAGATGTATCGAGATGTTTAAAAGTTCCGTTATTACTATATCTTCCTTAGAAATAATGTAATATACTGATTGCTTCGTACAGATGAATGTAATTCAATAATATCATTATTACTATATGTGCATTAGGTATGCAATATACATTTATAGCAATATCATTATTATTATATCTTCATTAGATATAATGGAATATACTGATTCCCTCTTACAGATCAATGTACACTTAATAAGAATATCATTATTACTATATCTACGTTAGATATAATGTAAATACTGATACCTTCCTACAGATCAATGTACATTTAGGAACAATATTATTATTACTATATCTTCATGATACAATGTAATATACAGATACCTTCCTACAGTTCAATGTACATTAAATAACAACATCATTGTTACTATATCTTTATCAGATGTAATGTATTATCTTGATGCTTTCCTACAGATCAATGTACATTTATAACAATATGATTATTACCATATCTGCGCTAGATATGTAATTTACAGTTAATAACAATATCATTATTAGTATATCTACATTAGATATAATGTAATATTCTGATTCCTTCATGCAGATCAAAGAACATTTAATAAGAATATCATTATTACTATATCTTCATTAGATATAATGTAATATACTGATACCTTCCTACAGATCAATGTACATTTAGGAACAACATCATTATTACTATATCTGCATTAGATATAATGTAATATATGATACCTTCCTACAGATCAATGTACATTTAGTAACAATATCATTACTATATCTGCATTAGATACGTGATATACGTTTAATAACAAAATCATTATTACTGTATTACCTTAAATAACGTAATATGACTTCTTCGTACGGATCAATGTACATTTAATAACAATATCATTATTATATACGTGCATTAAATATGTAATATACATTAATAACAATATCATTATTACTATATCGGCATTATATATGTAATATACATTTAATTACAACATCATTATTACTATATCAGCATTAGATATGTGACATATATTTCATAACAATATCATTAGTACTATATCTACATTAGATATAATGTGATTTACTGATACCTTCCGAAAGATCAATGTACATTTAATAACAATATCATTAATACTATGTGCATTATATGTAATATACATTTAATAACAATTTCATTATTAGTACATTTGCATTAGACATAATGTTATATACTCATACCTTCCTACAGATCAATGTACATTTAGTAACAATATCATTACTACTATATCTGCATTAGATATGTAATGTACATTATATAACAATATCATTAGTACTATATCTTCATCAGATATAATGTAATATCTTGATGCCTTCCTACAGGTCATTGTACATTTAATAACAATATAACCATTACTATCTCTGCGTTAGATATGTAATATACATTTAATAACAATATTATTATTACTATATCTCCATTAGATATAATGTAAAATACTGGTTCCCTCCTACAGATCAATGTACATTTATTAACAAGAGCATTATTACTACATCTGCATTAGATATATAATATACATTTAATAACAATATCATTATTACTATATCTGCAGTAGATATGTAATATACATTTAATAACAATATCATTATTACCATATCTGAATTAGATATGTAATATACATTGTATAACAATATCTACATTAAATGCAATGTATTATACTGATACCTTCCTACAGATCTATGGACATTTCTAGAACATATATAGTAGGAAATTTAATTTTCTACAAAAAAGGTCTGTTAGCATTTTGCCATAGCTCGCACCGTTTCCGAGATATTTGCTGATTTACCTCAAGAAAAGGGGCGTCACGCACATATTCCGAGATACTTCTTCTTCTTCTCGGTTCTTCTTCTGCACAGCTGCGCTGGAAGTGGCATTTACAGCGTCGAATAGTGAATACAGCTCAGAATAGTGCAAAGTTACCTCAAAGAAGGGGGCCACGTGTTTCTGCATCTTTATAACGTGTGTACGTGTACGAATTTCGCACTTAAAATTCGTACGAATATCTCGATCGGTAACACGGGTCGATAATCCCGTCTTCACCAATAAGTAAAAGTAATCGCTGCTGCGCTGTCTAACGACTGATCCGAGCGCTCGCCAATATTAAACTCCTAAATTCGAACCGTTACGGCATTATTGTGAAAGCAATTCAGAGGGCGATTATCAAGCGACACAACGACCAAGATCTTTATCTTTACTCGAGTTTAGAGCATTTTTAAATTCATTTCAGTGCCTTGCACCGCGAAGTCTGTGAATCGTGGAATCCCAAATTCAAACACAAGTGTGATTTTTGTAGTGCTTAATTCACTACTCATTGTGTAAAAATTATAAGTTATACACAATTAGTGACCGCTAAGCTGTGTCGTTCATCTTCTCCTCGACGCCCACGTCTTTGAAAATACGGAATCCACGCCTATTCAGAAAACTCTAATTCTCGCCGAGAACATATTGTTTCTAATGTGGATATAGTAATAAGGATATTGTTATTAAAGGTACATTGATCTGTAGGAAGGTATCAATATATATACATTATATCTAATGTAGATATAGTAATAATGATATTGTTATTAGATGTACATTGATCTGTACGGAAGGTATCAAGTATTACATTACATAACTGTAGATGTAGTAATAATGATATTGTTAGTACACTGTATATTACATATCTAATGCAGACTATAGTAATAATGATAGTGTTATTAAATGTACATTGATCTGTATGAAGTAAGTCAGTATATTACATTAGTTCGAATGTATATGTAGTAATAATGATATTGTTATTAAAGTGTAGTACATATGTAACGCAGCTACAGTAATATGATATTGTTATTTAATGTTATATTACATAATCTAAATGCAGCTATAGTAATAAGGTATTGGTTATCGACAAATGGTACATGGGATCTGTATGGTAAGGTGTCAAGTATATTACATTATATCTCATATAGATATAGTGATTAATAATATTGGATGTTAAATGTACATTGATCTGGATGGGAGGTATCAATATACTTAATTATAAAACTAATTGGGGTAAGAGTAATAAATGATATTGTTATTAAATGTACATTGATCTGTATAACGAATCAGATATATTACATTATATCTAATGTAGCATATATTAATAATGAATATTGCTATTAAGGATGTGTGGTCTTACATATCTGGATGCAGATATAGTAATAATGATATTGTTATTAAATGTATATACATATGGAATTGCAGGATATAGTAATAATGATATTTATATTAGATATACATTGATCTGTATTAGCGAATCAGTGTATTACATTATATCTAATGAAGATATAGTAATAATGATATTGTTTTCAAATGTATATCACATATCTAATGCTGACATAGTAATAATGATATTGTTATTATATGTATACTACATATCTAATGCAGATATAATAATAAGGATATTTTTATTAAATGTACATTGATCTGTATTAGGGAATCAGTATATTACATTATATCTAATGCAGATATAGTAGTAATGATATTGTTGCGGCGGGGAGTAGAGCTCGCGCTTTCCATAGTTAAATGAATACACCAGGAGCAAACTAGACTGTCTATATTTCAGTTACACAATTGGTTTAGCAATAGATCCGTACAGTTCAGCTTCCCGATAGAATCTGATATTCAAAAGACGCGCGGTTGTCTAAGAGACTTCAAGCATCCGGTGACGTGTTCCGCTCGAAACAAGGGATAGCTTCACGTTATGATTCGACGACAGTTCGGACGGTGCAGTCTATGGCTCTTTCGATAATCAAGAAGGCGGTCGATGCGTCGAAAGAGCGGGAACGTCTCACCGTCGCAACATTGCTCCCCTCCTTCAATAAGCGGTCGACCCGACCGCGGGCATCTTCATACTTGTAACCGTCTTCACGTAGGCCGATCAACAAGCCAAATCAAGTCATAGTCTCTAACCTCGGGCTGTCAGTCTTCCATGGATGCTAACCTCTTCTTTAGTACCTCTGCCTGAAAGGAGGTTAAAACCAAAAGCGTAACAGTTACCTAAGTGGCCCTCTCAGGCAGCTAACGTCTTGACATTCGTCCTTCGTCCCAGGGGAAAACCACTCAAAAACTCTGAGCAAGACGCCGGTTCAGTGCTATCAAGTCAACTTATAAACCGCTCCAATTTCCTATTCTTCTTTCTTCGATTTCCAATTCTTCTTAGCACTCTTCTTTCTTCGAGGAGGTCCCGACAGTTCCTCGCCCTTCCTCTTGATTCCTGGGCCTTCACGCCTTCCTCTCGAAGTCTTCTCGGATGAAGAAATTCCAGTCCAACGGGTCCACTCTACCGGGGGTGCTCCCCAGCCATCAAGCAAAGTCTTTCCTCGATGGACTGGTGGTCCGGAGCATACCACAACTACGCAGTCCGATGACCAGAACCCCGAATACAAAAATCTAAATAAACGGGACACCGGCTGAGGGGATGCCCTCTTCCTCCGAAGAGAACAACACTTCCTCCATCGTTTAGACACGCGTAGCCAGCAAGTTTACCGTGGCCGAAAGAAACTTCATCCTGGCTTTGTGCGACGAAACGTCTTCTTCTAGGACGATACGCCAGAAACACCCTCCTCAGTCTCCTATTCTTGATCCTTCCCTATTTAGGTGTTTCTTTCCCGTGAATGTTCATATGGAGCCAAACGATTCACGTGAACCACCTTAGGTTTAGATTTTGGGGAGCGAAATATGCCGTATATTAACTCATTTAACCGGTTCATTACTTCATAGGGTCCTTCCCAATCACACTGGAGTTCTCCTAGTTTCTTCGATGTAAGCAGTCTCTTCCTTCTATTCAAAAGCAATAGTTCCTCCGGGCAAATCCAAAGGTAGGTGAAATTCTCGTTCCAACAGAAGCATGGAAGGACTATTCAGAGTAACTTCATGTCGAGATGAACGATATGCTAATAAAACGGCGGAATCCACTCATCCCAATCCTTTTTGGGATAAATACTGCATCAAGGTCCTCAACAACCGCTCCAGGAGTCCATCCGATTGAGGGTGCAAAGGAGTTGTTCTTGTTTTCTTTATTCTCAACATCTTCATCAACTCTTTAAAGATAGTTGACTCTAAACTGCGACCCTGATCAGAATGAAGCTCCAACGGTACTCCATGCCGACTTATCACCTCCCTCATCAGGGCCGTGGAAATAGTAATAATGATATTTATATTAAATGTACATTGATCTGTATTAGCGAATCAGTGTATTACATTATATCTAATGAAGATATAGTAGTAATGATATTGTTGCGGCGGGGAGTAGAGCTCGCGCTTTCCATAGTTAAATGATACACCAGGAGCAAACTAGACGGTCTATATTTCAGTTACACAATTGGTTTAGTCAATAGATACCTAGTTCGGCTTCCCGATACATCTGATATTCAAAAGACGCGCGGTTGTCTAAGAGACTTCAGCATCCGGTGACGTGTTTCGCTCGAAACAAGGGATAGCTTCACGTATGATTCGACGACAGCTTCGGGACGGGGGCAGTCGATGATCTTTTCGGATATATCAGAAGCGGTCGATGCGTCGAAGAGCGGGAACTTCTCACCGTCGCAACAATATTGTTACTAAATGTACATTGATCTGTACGAAGGAATCAGTATATTACGTTATTCCTAATGCACATATAGTAATAATGATATTGTTATTAAATGTACATTGCCCTGTATTAGGGAATCAGTATATTACATTATTTCTAATGAGGTTATAGTAATAATGACATTGTTATTGAACGTATGTTACATATCTAATGCTGACATAGTAATAATGATATTGTTATTAAATGTAATTAATTATGTAACGCAGATATTGCAATAATGATATTGTTATTAAATGTACATTGATCTGTAGGAAGGTATCAAGATATTACAGTATATCTAATGTAGATATAGTAATATTGATATTGTTGTTAATGTATATTACATATCATTTCAAAGTTCCGACGCCGTACCAACATTATAAAGATGAAGAAACACCGTCGCCCCTCTCTTTGAGGTAACTCTGAACTTTTCTAAGCTGTAGCTACCACTTCCCAGCGCAGCTGTGTTGACGAAGACGAAATATCTCGGAATATGTGCGTGACGCCCCTTTCCTTGATGTACATCTGCAAATATCTCGGAAACGGTGCGAGCTGTGGCAAAATGTTTAGAGAACCTTTTTGTAGGAAAATTAAAATTTATAACTATTTACGTTCTATGACTTTTTTGATCAGATGCGCAGTTT